>NC_138308.1:90461160-90608660 GCF_965601325.2 Salmo salar
AGAGCTCCGAGACAGGATTGTGTCCAGAAACAGATCTGGGGAAAGATACCAAACAATTATGCAGCATTGAAGGTCTCCAAGATCACAGTGGCCTCCATCATTATTAAATGGAAGAAGTTTGGAACCACCAAGATTCTTCCTAGAGCTGGCTGCTCAGCCAAACTGAGAAATTGAGGGAGAAGGGCCTTGGTCAGGGAGGTGACCAAGAACCCAATGGTCACTCTGACAGAGTTCCAGAGTTCCTCTGTGGAGATGGGAGAACCTTCCAGAAGAACAACCATCTCTGCAGCACTCCACCAATCAGGCCTTTATGGTAGAGTGGCCAGACGGAAGCCACTCCTCAGTAAAAGGCACATGACAGCCCGCTTGGAGTTTTCCAAAAGACACCTAAAGACTCTCAGACCATGAGAAACAAGATTCTCTGGTCTGATGAAACCAAGATTGAACTCTTTGGCCTGAATGCCAAGCGTCACGTCTGGAGGAAACCTGGCACCATCCCTACGGTAAAGCATGGTGCTGGCAGCATCATGATGTGGGGATGTTTTTCAATGGCAGTGACTGGGAGACTAGTCAGAATCAAGGTAAAACATTTACGGAGCAAAGTACAGAAAAGATCCTTGATGAAAACCTGCTCCAGAGTGCTCAGGACCTCAGACTGGGGTGAAGGTTCACCTTCCAACAGGACAATGACCGTAAGTACACAGCCAAGACAATGCAGGAGTGGCTTCGGGACAAGTCTCTGAATGTCCTTGAGTGGCCCAGCCAGAGCCCGGACTTGAACCCGATCAAACATCTCTGGAGAGACCTGGAAATAGCTGTGCAGCGACTCTCCCCATCCAACCTGACAGAGCTTGAGGATCTGCAGAGAAGAATAGGAGAAACTCCCCAAATACAGGTATGCCAAGCTTGTAGCGTCATACCCAAGAAGACTTGAGGCTGTAATCACTGCCAAAGGTGCTTCAACAAAGTACTGAGTAAAAGGGTCTGAATACTTATGCAAATGTTAAATAGCTTTTTTTTTTACATTTGCAAACATTTCTAAAAACCTGGTTTTGCTTTCTCATTATGGGGTATTGTACATAGATTGATGAGGGAAAAAACTATTTCATCCATTTTAGAATAAGACTGTAATGTAACAAAATCTGGAAAACTCAAAGGGGTCTGAATTCATTCCGAATGAATTTTCCCAATGACGCTATAGTGTATTTGTAGTGATATTGGTATTGTTAATAGGAAGCTATAGTGTATTTGTGGTGATATGTGGTACTGTTAATAGGAAGCTATAGTGTATTTGTGGTGATATTGGTACTGTTAATAGGAAGCTATAGTGTATTTGTGGTGATATTGGTACTGTTAATAGGAAGCTATAGTGTATTTGTGGTGATATGTGGTACTGTTAATAGGAAGCTATAGTGTATTTGTGGTGATATTGGTACTGTTAATAGGAAGCTATAGTGTATTTGTTGTGATATTGGTACTGTTAATAGGAAGCTATAGTGTATTTGTGGTGATATTGGTACTGTTAATAGGAAGCTATAGTGTATTTGTGGTGATATTGGTACTGTTAATAGGAAGCTATAGTGTATTTGTGGTGATATTGGTACTGTTAATAGGAAGCTATAGTGTATTTGTGGTGATATGTGGTACTGTTAATAGGAAGCTATAGTGTATTTGTGGTGATATGTGGTACTGTTAATAGGAAGCTATAGTGTATTTGTGGTGATATTGGTACTGTTAATAGGAAGCTATAGTGTATTTGTGGTGATATTGGTACTGTTAATGGGAAGCTATAGTGTATTTGTGGTGATATTGGTACTGTTAATAGGAAGCTATAGTGTATTTGTGGTGATATTGGTACTGTTAATGGGAAGCTATAGTGTATTTGTGGTGATATTGGTACTGTTAATAGGAAGCTATAGTGTATTTGTAGTGATATTGGTACTGTTAATAGGAAGCTATAGTGTATTTGTGGTGATATTGGTACTGTTAATAGGAAGCTATAGTGTATTTGTGGTGATATGTGGTACTGTTAATAGGAAGCTATAGTGTATTTGTGGTGATATTGGTACTGTTAATAGGAAGCTATAGTGTATTTGTGGTGATATTGGTACTGTTAATGGGAAGCTATAGTGTATTTGTGGTGATATTGGTACTGTTAATAGGAAGCTATAGTGTATTTGTGGTGATATTGGTACTGTTAATAGGAAGCTATAGTGTATTTGTGGTGATATTGGTACTGTTAATGGGAAGCTATAGTGTATTTGTGGTGATATTGGTACTGTTAATAGGAAGCTATAGTGTATTTGTGGTGATATTGGTACTGTTAATAGGAAGCTATAGTGTATTTGTGGTGATATGTGGTACTGTTAATAGGAAGCTATAGTGTATTTGTGGTGATATGTGGTACTGTTAATAGGAAGCTATAGTGTATTTGTGGTGATATTGGTACTGTTAATAGGAAGCTATAGTGTATTTGTGGTGATATTGGTACTGTTAATAGGAAGCTATAGTGTATTTGTGGTGATATTGGTACTGTTAATGGGAAGCTATAGTGTATTTGTGGTGATATTGGTACTGTTAATAGGAAGCTATAGTGTATTTGTAGTGATATTGGTACTGTTAATAGGAAGCTATAGTGTATTTGTGGTGATATTGGTACTGTTAATAGGAAGCTATAGTGTATTTGTGGTGATATTGGTACTGTTAATAGGAAGCTATAGTGTATTTGTAGTGATATTGGTACTGTTAATGGGAAGCTATAGTGTATTTGTGGTGATATTGGTACTGTTAATAGGAAGCTATAGTGTATTTGTGGTGATATGTGGTTGTCTTATCTAGCTACCTCAAAATGACACTCCAGTCCCCTTTTCATCTCAAATAACACCTCATTGACAGTCAAAAGCTAGATTTTCTTGTGTTTTATATATATTTACACGCTATGAGGTTTGGAATAATACATTGAAATTGTGAAAATATGATAATGCCCTTTTAGTGTAACAGCTGTTTGAAAAGAACACCTGATAGACCAATAATAAATAGAGTGCCAAACCTCTCTGCCAATAACAGCTGGTTTTCAGTTTTCCCCTCCCCACTCAGACCACTCCCAGACAGTCCGAGCAAAATCCTCGGTTGGAAATAGCTTTTTGCTAAGAAGCTATTTTTCTTTCTTTTTTACTATTTTAATTGACAACAATCACAGTAAGGTACTTAATTGTTACCCAGTAATGATTTGAAATTCAGATAAAAATGGCAGCATTGGCACATCTCAATAGGTTGTCCAGGTAAATCATGACATCACAAGTGGATCTTTCCTCTTTTGTTGTCTATGGCTCTTCTAGTTCCTCAGGCAAGGGGGGAAGGCTGATGACATCACAAATTCCCATCAGACCAACTCCTTGAACGCCATACTCCATGAAGTTTGCATTTTTGCCTAAAAGACACTATTTTGCTCAAAACATATATTATTTTTCTTACCTTTTACTGTATTTATACTTGGGATACAGTAAAAGTTCAAAAATCCCTGGAGGACATCTTTAAAGTGAATGATTATTGATAACAGTGTCTGGCAAATGACTAAATGGTGATGAATTTACAGTGTAGGTGCATATAACTTATTTATTACACCGACACATTTAAAATAGGACCAACCAGTTGTACAGTTGATACCTGATTCAAAAGCTGTAGAAAAAGCTACCCCTCAACAGATAGCCAAGTCTCTTTTCCTGATAAAACAATGGAAAAAAGACAAGTACTCCATAGGGGGTAAGAATACAGTAACCCTACGGTCAGAGTCTGAAAAATACATGATTTTTCTGGGCCAGGGTTCTAAAAGTAAAGGTTCAGTTCTGGAACAGAACATTGGATCACAGAGCATCACGCTGGACTACAAACTCACAGGCTAAACATTCTCTTGGCAACTGCTAAGTACTGAATGGTTACTGAGAGAGAAAGAGAGAGCAGGGATGTAGAAAGAGACAGAGAGAGAGACAGAGAGAGAGGTCCAATATTTCCGGGATGGGGGATCAGGTGATGTCAGAGTTAGACGGAGAGTCGGCCTGGTCCTCTTACCTGCTCTGTCAGCAATGTTCCTATCAGACGAAGTGGATGCTAAGCTACATGACTGTTTAGCTAGCATAGACTAGAATATTTTCCGGGATTCATCTGATAACATTGAGGAGTTTACCACATCAGTCACCGGCTTCATTAAAAAGTGCATCGACGACGTCATTCCCACAGTGACCGTACATACATACCCCAACCAGGAGCAATGGATTAAAGGCAACATCCACACTGAGCTAAAGGCTAGAGCTGCCGCTTTCAAGGAGCGGGACACTAATCTAGACGATTATAAGAGAAATCTTGCTACGACCTCCGACGAGCCATTAAACATGCAAAGCATCAATACAGGACTAAGATCGAATCCTACTACTCGATGGGTGCAAAGGGAATGCGAGCTGCCCAGCAATGCAAGACTACCAGACAGGCTAAATATCTTCTATGCTCGCTTTGAGGCAAGCAACACTGAACCATGTATGAGAGCACCAGCTGCTCTGGACGACTGTGTGATCTTGCTATACGTAGCCGATGTGAGTAAGACCTTTAAACAGTTTAACATTCACCAGGACGGAATAGTATGCGCTGACCAGCTGGAAAGTGTCTTCACTGACATTTTCAACCTATCCCTGACCCGGTCTGTAATACCAACTAGTAATACAAACTTGTATTTTTACTTAAGTACTTTACACCACTGCACACACACACACACTCATACACACACACACTTTCAAATTCACTACATATGCTGTTGCTGCTCAGTTTATTATCTATCCTGGTGCCAGTCACTTTACCCCTACCTGCACATACTGTAACTACCACAATTACCTCATACCCTACCTGCACATACTGTAACTACCACAATTAACTCGTACCCCTACCTGCACATACTGTAACTACCACAATTAACTCGTACCCCTACCTGCACATACTGTAACTACCACAATTAACTCGTACCCCTACCTGCACATACTGTAACTACCACAATTAACTCGTACCCCTACCTGCACATACTGTAACTACCACAATTACCTCGTACCCCTACCTGCACATACTGTAACTACCACAATTACTCCTACCCCTACCTGCACATACTGAAACTACCACAATTACCTCGTACCCCTACCTGCACATACTGTAACTACCACAATTACCTCATACCCCTACCTGCACATACTGAAACTACCACAATTACCTCATACCCCTACCTGCACATACTGAAACTACCACAATTACCTCGTACCCCTACCTGCACATACTGTAACTACCACAATTACCTCGTACCCCTACCTGCACATACTGTAACTACCACAATTACCTCATACCCCTACCTGCACATACTGTAACTACCACAATTAACTCGTTTCCCTACCTGCACATACTGTAACTACCACAATTAACTCGTCCCCCTACCTGCACCTACTCTAACTACCACAATTACCTCGTACCCCTACCTGCACATACTGTAACTACCACAATTACCTCATACCCCTACCTGCACATACTGTAACTACCACAATTACCTCCTACCCCTACCTGCACATACTGTAACTACCACAATTACCTCATACCCCTACCTGCACATACTGAAACTACCACAATTACCTCATACCCTACCTGCACATACTGTAACTACCACAATTAACTCGTACCCCTACCTGCACATACTGTAACTACCACAATTAACTCGTACCCCTACCTGCACATACTGTAACTACCACAATTAACTCGTACCCCTACCTGCACCTACTCTAACTACCACAATTACCTCGTACCCCTACCTGCACATACTGTAACTACCACAATTACCTCCTCTCCCTACCTGCACATACTGTAACTACCACAATTACCTCGTACCCCTACCTGCACATACTGTAACTACCACAATTACCTCCTCTCCCTACCTGCACATACTGTAACTACCACAATTACCTCGTACCCCTAACCCTGCAAAACCTGGATATAACCATGTTATTTTTTTACTATTCATAATTCAATGTGTATTCATCCCTCAAGTCACTATTTACATTTTTTATTTATTTATCTTTAACTCTGCATTGTTGGAAAAGGACACGTAAGTAAGCATTTCACTGTCAGCCTACACGTGTTATTTACAAAGCATGTGACAAATACAATTTGATTGGATTCAGACTGCCTAGTACTACTCTTCTCTCTCGCTCTCTCTCTCTCACTCTCTCTCTCTCTCTCTCTCTCTCTCTGTCTCTCTCTCTCATCCCTCTCCCTCTTTGTCTCTCTCTCTCCCTCCCCCTCCCTCTCGCTCCCTCCCTCCCCCTCCCTCTCTCCCTCTAACCCTCCCTCTCCGCCTCTCTCTGTGTATACAGTTCTACAAAGGCCTAACATCATAAAACATTCAGTTCATCCATTTAAAATGAGAAATTTCCTCCAATCAATAATGACACGACTGTTTGATCACTGTCTTCAACTGTTACAAGTTTAATACTGTAATCAAAGACATCTTTTCAACCTCTTGTGCTCACTGGACTATCCACTAATCCAGATCTTTTAGCTCCAAGTCAAGTTTAAGTGCTGTCTCGGCAGGCTACAAAACGACTGAGATAATATCAAGCAGTTTGAAAGCCCTTTCCCTCAAGCAAAGTATATTGTAACTAACCTGTAATAACAAAATGACAATATGGCATTAATTTACACACATAATATACAAGATCTTGAAAAGGTTATTCAATTTTTTTTCAAGAGAAACAACCAACAAAACTCTAAGCCAAATATGTCAATGCACTGGTAACACAATAACAACACTGAAAAGAAAACGACAACGTACAGCACAAAAACATCATTCTACAAGAGAACGTTTGACACTTTTGTGAAAACTTGACTTGGACAGCGCGAGATAACAACAACATTAGTGACTGGTAAATGGTTGTTGACTCTGTTGGGTCTGGCTCTAGCAAGAATAATCTGTTACACTAGACTAAACCAATGATGTACAGTATATAAACCCTAGATGACTGCCAAGGGGCATTGTATTGAAGCCACCATGCAGCCATCTTGGTACTCCTCCATTGTAAAAAAAAGAAAAGAAAGTTAAATTAATGTCTACGTTCATTTTTGCACATGTGTTCTTTACGAATACCATAATGCATAGTGTTCAATTATATTATGTGAGATAAACAATAAAACAATTCAATAATATAGAAAAACATTTCCTTAGGGTATATTTTTTCAGAGTGTACTAATGTTACTGTCCCCACTACAAAGAAATACTTAAATACATGTAATTTTGTCCTAGAAAATATTTTTTGTGAAATATTGTAGAATTCTGTTCTCACTGTAGGTAGCCTAGTGGTTAAGAGCATTTGGCCAGTAACCAAAAGGTTGCTGGTTTGAATCCTCGAGCTGACTTGATGAAAAATATGTCAATGTGCCCTTGAGCAAGGCACTTAACCCTAATTGCGCCTGTAAGTGGCTCTGGATAAGAGCATCTGCTAAATGACTCAAATGTAAATGCATGGAGCACTGCTCCAACTGGGGAGTGCCAATATGGCCAACCAGTGGATTCAAAGCCTCTCAATGATCAATACTAGCATCAGCAATCCAGGGTTTATATATATCATTGGACTAAACCCTAGAACCAAGTTGCCAACTGGGCACACACTGGTTCAATCAATGATGTTTCCACAAATTACGTTGAACCAACGTAGAATAGAAGTTGTATTGATGTCTGTGCTCAGTGAGTGGTGAAACACTGCTAGTCACTGTTTGCAGAAGTCCCAAATGGAACCCTATTCCCTATATAGTGTTCTACTTTTGACAAGAGCCCTATGCTTCGTGGTTAAAAGTAGTGTACTATATAATGAATAGGGTTCCATTTGGGACACCTCCCTAGTTTCTGAGTGGCTCCCCGAGAGGCGCAGCGGTCTAAGGCTCCGTATCTCAGTGCTAGAGGCGTCACTACAGACACTGGTACGATTCCAGGCTGTATCACAACCAGCCGTTACATTACTAGTCTGTTCTAGGCTAAAACGATGGCCAGTTGTTTCGCATACGCAAACTGTCAATTCCACATGCTACAAAAATATCCTATACCTATCTATCTATATAGGCAGCCACAATCAATACATCAATTTTGATAGAAAGATAGCCCGAACAGAGCATTCGTGTCAATTGTACATTAAAATAACAATCAGTGTACATAGGCGAAACAGAACGTGTCAATCAAACGATAATCGGTTTCGGATTATGCTTGTTTGAGTTCATTGCATGATGAATCTGTAACCAAATGTATACATTTTCTCAAGGATACACTCGAAGTGCTACTCCTCCATGGCCATGATACATCCACGCTTACTAATGCATGACGACCATAACAACGTGCTATTCCCCTGTTGTTGCTGCTGCTAACGTTAGCTCACTTTTCCCCCGTCCGTTACAAATGACAAGCAATGCGCGATTTAACTCACCAATGTAGCTTCTCTTTATTATTTTAGTAGATTTTTTTCTCTCCGTATTTTTTTCTACCCTGTCTGGATTTCATATCCACGGGTCCATAACAGCGGATGCACAGCCGCCCAGATTTGGCTGATGATGGGAGAAACAGGGACGGAGGGATGGATGGAGAGGAAAGGAGGAGGAGGGAGCCTTTGATGTAAGGATATCTGGGTCTCCAACTCTTGCCCAGTCTGTGTGTTGTTACGTTACCAAGGCAGCGTCGACTCTTCAGCCCTGTAGTGCGAGCTGCAGCAGATTCCAGACCTGTTAGTGCGCATGCGCTTCACCGAAAAACGGCGAGACTTAGACCGACTGACTACACGTTATAATAACCTCGATCGAAATAAGCAAGATGTTTTACGCGCTCCCTGTCTCTCTCGCTGTTTTGTTTTACTGTACCGTGATGAGGAATGGGCTAAATATGTGTGTGTTCTTCCGTAGGTTTATTTAGGAGGAATGTAGAGCAAGCCGCATGCACACGCTTCACTGTGGTGTAGGGTTGAAGACAGCAGCCTTTATATACGCCTCTATAAGCTTCAGCATCAGCTTGGTGCTATAGGTCGTTGTTCCTTTCTTTACTTATCAACATAGGCGTACTACTGCCACATATTTGCAACATACCGGTAGTCTGGACTGTAAAGGGTTGGAAATGGAACGACGCTGCTCTCTCCTGGCTCCGACAGCGAAGTGCTGCTGACATTTACGTCTCAGTTCCAAGGCTATTGTCACGCTGATACTGAGTCAAAGCACTAATAACTTATTCTATAGGAAAACCCAGACTGACTGTTGTTGTGTGACGCATTGGAGCTAACTGTGTTGTAACAGTTGTTTTCTTCCAGACATACCGCGCGCCTGTCCGTCGCTGTCCGTGGTGCTGAAATCACTCATTCGCACATTACATACTGAGCACAGACAATCACAAAGGAGGCGACAATCAACCAATCAATCAATCAATCAGTAAGGGGGTGCTCAAAAAAAAGGCATAACAAAAAAATGCATAACATACCAACTGCCTCTGTAGCCAAAATGTCACAATGTATATGGCTATTTATTTTGTACAACCACAGCCATCATCACACATTGTAAGCAAGCTAATGCTAGTGGCTGCTAATATAAATGATGTAAATAGTTAGATGTGCTGTTGAAACAAACTATTTCTTACTTGATTTAAGTTGGTTCTGCTGCTGACATCTACCTGTTGCTAAGAAGCAGTATAAGTATTTATCCTTGGAACAGTGAAAGACATATGACAGACCCACCTACCAGTATTCAAGTCTCCCAGCCCAGCGCCCGCAGCCAGAGAAGGAGGAGGGGTGGGGGAATTCTGTGGAATTCTGAGATTCAACAGATTGTAAAATTAGCTAGTTTGATATGCAATTTGTTACATTTAAAATTAAAACAAAGAATGAAAAGATAATCAAAATAACATTTAAAAGTAAATAATACAATTACTCCAATCCACCGAGCTGCGAGGGCACTATTTCATAGGAGGGCAAAAGGGCAGGTGCTTGGGCACTGGTTGAGCCCTATCTGTGCACGTTCCTGTCTAGAACCATAATTGAACACATGTTTGAAGCCACAAACAGTTATTTATGCTCAGATCTTCTGAGCGTCTTTGCGTCGCTGTCCATGCATGGTGCGGAAATCAGTCAAGCGCAGAATACATAGGCTTACATTCAACACATAGCCGACAATCAATCAAACAATACGTTAAAAGGGAGGCTTTCACTCAATAACGAGGCAAACAACTTTATAATAGCATACATATGGTCTATAACTATGATTTAATTTAACCCTATTCTCAACCCGGCTGGTAGAGCAGCCGGTCGGGCAGCCGGTGAGACAATGGATTTAGAAGTGGATATGAAGAAAAAAATCATCTTCAGTTGAATTTGATTGGTCAACTCCCCCAGGCCTCCTGCATGAATTAACATAATTTGATCCTTTTGGGTTGCTGTAGTTCAGTGTTGTGGCACTCTAACTTTGCCCACTTAGACGGCTGTAAGAAAACTAGTCAGCAAAGATATGGGATAAAAGGCAGGAATTCCTTTTGTGAGGGGTTGATACTGCCTCATTCCTGTTAGGAGAGACCTTGAAGAGTAGGAATATGAACATAATTTGTTGAAAAGGCTAAAAAGCAGTCCTTTTAAAAATAATGTGCTCAACCAGGCAGTTGATATGTCAGTAAAAGGGATGGTGCACTAAAAAAAGGGTACATTTATTTTTTGATAAAAATACTTATTTTACTGAAAAATATAATTGAATTGTTGACAACACACCATATTAGGCAACATTAATTGGTTAAACTACATTTCATGACCCATTGGGGTCAATTAATCAATATTCAGATCTAAGGTGGTCTATAAAATAATACCCATAATAGTAATAAAAAACTGCAATTTGTCATATATTGTCTAAAAATATATTCTGAACATGTGGGAAACATGGTGGAAGAACCTGGATCACTTAAAATGTAAGAGAACCACTTTCAGGGACATTGCACTATACACCACCTGAAAACCCATTCATTTCAATGTAATTGAATATTCATATTTGGACATCCAAATTACCATATGTAAACATTTGACAAACTAGCAGTCCTCAGAATATCCCTCCCTCCCTCCCTCCCTCCCTCCCTCCCTCCCTCCCTCCCTCCCTCCCTCCCCTCCCTCCCTCCCTCCCTCCCTCCCTCCCCTCCCTCCATCCCATCCATCCATCAAGCTGAAGGGAGACTTTGTGCACACATTAGAATGATATTTTAATAATAAATAAATAGCAGCATCACACAGAAATGAAATAAAAAACATTGTCGTGTGGATGACTAAAATAGTAAAAACATGAGAAGTGTCATTGACGCATATTCACAAGTAAATGGTATAAAAAAATGGCGATTGATTTGATTGTAACGTAAGGGGTTGACACATAAAAGATCTCTAACTCTGGCCCGGGGCATTATGCTGGTTTCATAACAAGTGGTAAACTCTGAAAACACTACTTGTAAACTGGGAGCAACCGGTTGTGTGCGTTCACATGCTTTTAACTAGTTAAGAACGCCAATTGGCTAATAGCAAACAAGCTGAATCAACCATAAACTAAAAGTACAGCCATCATGCTCGTGAACAAATTAGAATGTTCAAAAAACATACGAAGAGATTTTTTTTATTTGTTAAAATAAATGATGCTTTGTTGCTGCATTTAGCTGCTGAAAATGCTGTTATCAAGGTCATTTCCTTAGTAGGTGACATCAGAGGTCAGAATGTGGGAGAAGTCAGAGCTCAGGGATGATGGACGAGTTTCCCACTAGTAATTACCAGTTAGAGGGCCGTTCAAGTGGATTTGAAAAGTTTTCCACTAGTAATTACCAGTTAGAGGGCCGTTCAAGTGGATTTGAAAAGTTTCCCACTAGTAATTACCAGTTAGAGGGCCGTTCAAGTGGATTTGAAAAGTTTCCCACTAGTAATTACCAGTTAGAGGGCCGTTCAAGTGGATTTGAAAAGTTTCCCACTAGTAATTACCAGTTAGAGGGCCGTTCAAGTGGATTTGAAAAGTTTCCCACTAGTAATTACCAGTTAGAGGGCCGTTCAAGTGGATTTGAAAAGTTTCCCACTAGTAATTACCAGTTAGAGGGCCGTTCAAGTGGATTTGAAAAGTTTCCCACTAGTAATTACCAGTTAGAGGGCCGTTCAAGTGGATTTGAAAAGTTTCCCACTAGTAATTACCAGTTAGAGGGCCGTTCAAGTGGATTTGTCCCAGTCGTATGCCCTTAGTTATGAATTTGAGAGATTTCATGAACGCAGCATTAGTTTGGCAACGCTGAGAAGAGAAAGCTCAAGCTCTAATGCCCTGGACCAGAGCTCTATCCTACACACACGGTTACAGCTAACATATACAGCTTAAAATACATCGTTAAAGCAAACTGGTTTCGCAAACTGATTTCGGATCAAACCAAAACCTATTCTTTCAGTTTTTTCGGCGTCCCCTTCTCTCTGCACTCCTCTTTATTAGTTTTAGTTTCATTTTTTTGTTCAACTTCATGTCAAAGGTGGCAATGGGCCTGTAGTCCTATTGCCCTCTGTATTTTGTCTGGAAAAAGATCCAACATTCCTAGTGATCGGTTAGGCCTACTGTTCCATCTTCCTTACTTAGGAGCTAGACAGGGTGCGTCTCAAATGGCACCCTATTCCCTACATGGGGCACTACTTTTATCAGAGCCCTATGGTCCCTGGTGAAAAGTAGTGCACTACATAGGGAATAGGGTGCCGCTTGAGACATAACCAACGTGTGTTAAAACATTTTTGGACCTGTGTGTGACCTGTGTAGAGGGGTCAGAGGTTGTCATAGGTAGTACATTCAGTCAGGTGCTCTGGTGTTTTGGTTGTGGTTGTGGCAGTGTTGAGTATGAGTTGTAGGGATAACTTTCAGGGTCTATGTGGGTTATATAGGCCCATAGGGTTACTAATACAATGCAGATTTGATTATGGTGAGGTTTGTTCTATGACAGGGTTATAGCCTATGCTTATGGTTGAGTTATGGTCACAGCTACAAATGTAGGATCTTAATTTGAGCCAGTTTGATAGAGCAGGAAAGTAATACTGCAGCAACAGCAAATGTGAATTATTATGTGGATTATAGTTAATGGACATTTTTTTGTAAGAGTTAATAATATTTTTGTTAGGGCAAATCAAATCTGGACATTTTAAAGTGGACATTACAAACTTTAGAAGCATTTTATAAACCTTGAATACACAACAAGTTAGCATTTCCTGCCGAGCAGGAAAGTTATCAGCAACAAAAGAGTGCACAAATTAAGATGCTACATCTGTATGGTTGTACAAATGGCAGAGTTGTGGTTATGTTCTGGTCAAGATATGAACTTAATAGGGCCTGGAGTTAGGCTGGCTGTGTGGGACAAAAACAATCCTTCTGAGACCTGTATTCATAAAGCGTCTCAGAGTATGAGTGCTGACCATCCTTAGCTGGGCTGGGTTTGATCCGTCTTCTCAAGGGACTGCCTGCCGTGTCAATCAGTATGAGGTAATACATTATGATGTGTGAGAGAGATCCATTGTACTGAGACCAGTGTTTCCAACCCCTTCATCCACCCTCATGTAAGAATTAAAATAAGTAACTACTAACCTCAGATCTAGGATCAGGTTACCCAACTGCCAATAATTTGACCCTGTATCAGTGGTCAGGGCCATTGACTTCTACCTACATGGTCTATTCATTTGAATGAGGTGGATCTTGGTGCTATCCCCTGTCTCACCACAAGGTGGTACTGTTACTGTCATTGGGGCTATAGTTCAGTTTTGTTCAGTTTCCTTTCTCCAGTCACCATTACTAGTCTCCCTAGTAACCATTATATACTTGTTTTTATACACACTGGCAAAAGCTCAATTCAGACCTGTTGTATTGTTATGTCATGTCCATCGTGCTGAACTGTTACTAAGATCCATTACACAATAAGTTAGACTGCATTTGACTATGGCAGCGTCCGACATGGAACCCTATTCCCTATGTAGTGGATCAAACGTAGTTCACTGTGTAGGGAATAGGGTGCCATTCGGCACATAGACTATGAAGTCTCGAGTTTCTCTCTGTTCAGCCTTGAATCATGTCCTCATCTCCTTCTCCTCCTTCTCCTCCTTCTTCTCCCCCTCCTTCTCCTCCTTCTCCTCCTTCTTCTCCCCCTCCTTCTCCTTCTCCTCCTCCTTCTCCTTTTCCTTCTCCTCCTTCTTCTCCTTCTCCTCCTCCATCTCCTTCTCCATCTCCATCTCCTTCTCCTCCTCCTTCTCCTTCTCCTCCTCCTTCTCCTTTTCCTCCTCCTCCTTCATCTCCTTCTCCTCCTCCATCTCCTTCTCCATCTCCATCTCCTTCTCCTCCTCCTTCTCCTTCTCCTTCTCCTCCTCCTCCTCCTTCTCCTCCTCATCCTCCTCCTCCTTCTTCTCCTCCTCCTTCTTCTCCTCCTCCTTCTCCTCCTCCTTCTTCTCCTTTTCCTCCTCCTCCTTCATCTCCTTCTCCTCCTCCTCCATCTCCTTCTCCATCTCCTTCTCCTCCTCCTTCTCCTCCTTCTTCTCCTCCTCCTTCTTCTCCTCCTCCTTCTTCTTCTCCTTCTCCTTCTGTGGGGTTCTAGATTGTACAAGTCCATGACACCCAGGTCAAGGGTTAAGAGTCAAGATAAGTCCTTCCATGACACATTCTTCCAGAAGTGTCCAAACCACCCACTGTGGCTGTGTCTCAAATGTGACCCTATTCCCCATGTAGTGAATGGTACCCAACACATCAAACAGAGCCCTACAGAGAGGTGCCTGAATAGGGAGTTTTGTTCAAGGTAGTGTACTACACAGTGAATAGGGTGTTATTTGACACATGCTCACTACAGTCCTTCCCTCCCTCGCATTACTTCACGTCCGTCCGTCCATCATCAGCCAATGGCGTGATCCAATTATCCAATCAACCAATCAGACGCTGCTGGTGCGCTCCAAGTGGGCGTGGCAGAAGCTGTCGACAGATAGCTTCAGCTCCGACATTCTGGGTTCCAATTCCGACATCATCCCGGGGCATTCCATATCCATCCTCATCCCGTCATCTGTAGGATCGTCAGGCTCCACCCCTCTGATCATCCCGTTACCGTCGGCCCCGCCCCCTCCACCACCATTCCGACAGTTGCTATTCCGGTCCACACTTCCCTTCTTCCCATTCCCTCCATGATGTCCAAATATGGGCGTGACCGCATGAGACGGACACTGAATGGTGGGAACGGCTAGAGATTTACTACTAACCCCTGCCATCGGCCCTGTGTTATACTGACAGCGTATATAGCTGGAAAAGGCCCTTCTGTATGTCTTGTTAAACAACGTATAGACCAATGGGTTGACTCCAGAGGAGATGTATCCCACCCACACAAACACGTTGAGGAGCTCAGCCAATAAAGGCTCGTTGCAGGAACCCTGACAGAGGACGTAAGTGACATTGGTGATGAAGAAGGGGCACCACATGATCAGAAACAGGAAGAACACGATCCCCAGCACCTACAACACAGAACAGAGAACATAGACCACACTAGAACAGAGTAGATTGGAGAACAGAGACCACACCAGAACAGAGGAGATTAGAGAACAAGGTCCTCAGAACCTAGAACAGGGTAGAGTAGATCAGAGTGGTGTATGAGAGGCGATGGAATGCAGTAGGACAGAATGGAAAGGAATGAACCGGAAGAGAAGAGACATTAAGAGGAGAAGCTGCTAGATGTCTACAGTCGATCCTCACCTTGGAGGCCCGCCTCTCATTCTTGATCGCCTGCATCATCCCCCGCCTCCCGTGACTGTCCCGTGCATCACGCCCTGCCGGAGAGCTCAGCTGGGACGCCACCCCCGAACTCGGAATCATACTGATGCTCTCCGAGGGAGAACTGCTTAAGAGGCCGGTCTGCCGGTCAGGCTCCGCCCCTTTCAGGCAGCTCAGACTTCCTTGTCTGCTAGGAGGAGGAGCCTCAATGTTTATGGGCAGGACTAGGAAATTTGGAGGCGGGGACTGGTGGTTTGAGGGAGTGGCCTGAGGCTCCAGTGGCTGCTGGGAGGAAGTTTTCCTCTCGTAGAGGAAGACGGTCTCCTGGCGCTGGAGGACCTGGGGGGGAAGACACGATGTGATGTCATGATGGACCACTGACAGACATACCATTATTAGTCAAATAATAATAATTCTCTGCAACAACTAAAGATGGACCAGCCTGTCTGCCCTATGACCTGTTGTTTCTGACAAATACATGGACCAGCCTGTCTGCCCTATGACCTGTTGTTTCTGACAAATACATGGACCAGTACATGGCTAGTTAATCAAAACACAGACTCCATTGCGGTTGTCACCAACAAAGTGGGCCTGTGTTATATTTCCTGTCTGACAGACCTGTATAGTAAGGCACAAGAAAACTAATATGATGACCAATGGGATTCAATCAGAGGCTGGAGGAATACATTGGCTAGCCAATCAAATGACAGAACATCAAATAACTAGCCAATCAAAACCCTCTCTGACCTGTATGGTGAGGCAGTAGGACACAACCATGATGACCAATGGGATGAAGAAAGCCACGAAGGAGCCAACCAGCATGAAGCGCTCCTCGTTCAGAACACAGCTGCCGTTGACAAACACCTTGTCTTTGTTGTGAAGGCCGATCACCGGGATAGGCATGGACACACCTATAGGAGAGATGGATGAAAACAGAGAGGAAGTGATTAGAGAGGCAGGAACACCTTGTCCTTGTTGTGAATGTCAGTCACCGGGATAGGCATGGACACACCTAGAATAGAGGGAGAGGGAGAGAGAGAGAAAGAAAGAGAAGGAGAGAGAGAGAGGGATGAGAATATAAGTAGTTATTAGAGAAGGGGTAGGATTAGAGAGGGAGGGAAGGAAGGAGGGATGAAGACCTTGTTGTGAAGACCAATGACCGGCATGGGGATGGACACTCGTAGGAGAAGAGAGAGACAGAGAGAGAGAAGGAGCGAGATAGAGAGATGTGAGTAGGAGAGAAAGAGAGAGGGATGACAGAAGGAGAGAGAGATAGAGATGATAGAGGTACAAGAGAAGGAGAGAGAGAGAGAGAGAGAGACAGAGACAGAGAAGGAGAGAGAGAGATGGATGAGTCATTGTTATGGAGGACTATTGGAGTGAGAAAAAAGGGAGGCAATGAGAGAGGCTGGGGGAAGAGAGAGATTAACATTTCGTCCTTGTTGGGGAGGCTAACGATCCCACAGAACAAAAGAGAGGGATGAGAGAAGGAGAGAACAAAAGGAGGGAAGGAGGGAGAGGGGAGAGAGACAGATGTACATTGTGGAGGCTAATGACTGGGAAATGCATGGACACAATATGGAGAGAGCCAGAGACAGAAAGAGAAGGAGAGAAAAAGAGAGTGATGGAGGGAGGAGGATGATGAAGTGTTTGTCCTTGTTGTGCAGCCCAAATAGCCATCAATAAATCTAGAGAAAAGGACAAGAGAAGAATATAGAGAGGGGAGTAGAGAAAAAAGGGAGAGAGGGGGAGGGGAAAACAGAAAGAAAAGAGAGAGAGAGAGAGAGAGAGAGAGAGAGAGAGGTACGTAGCAGAGGAGGCTGGTGGGAGGAGCTATAGGAGGACGGGCTCATTCTAAGGACTGGTACCATTCAATTGATTCCATTCCAGGCATTACAATGAGCCCGTCCTCCTATATCTCCTCCCACCAGCCTCCTCTGGTACGCCGTGAGAGAGAGAGACCGGTCAACAGACAGACAGAGATAGGGAATAGATTACTTCATTTTCTCTAATCTCTTATCTAAATAATCTCTAATTAATCTTTCATCTGATCGGATCCTCTGATTGTTCTGAAACCACAACCTGACCTGTTACCTTGTTATCTGCCTACACACACACACACACACACACACACACCACACACACACACACACACACACACACACACACACACACACACACACACACACACACACACACACACACACACACACACTGGACACACACACACACCGCTGGACACACACCCACATACACACACACACTGGACACACCCACACACACAAACATACACTGGACACACACCCACAACCTGACCTGTCACCCTCTTACCTGGCAGTCTCCCAGACCTATTCACATTACTTATCTGTGAGAGTGAGAGAGCGAAAGGAGAAAATCCCCTATCTATTGGGAGAAAAACCCTTTATGTAACATTAGCAGCAAAGTGCATAGCTTCATGCCCACCCGTAGGTACAGCCAGTGGAACGACCAATCAGACCAATAACATAAGAACCTATGTCTATATCATGATAGAATTATTACTGTATTGTCACTGAGTATTGTTTTTCTTGTTATTATCTAGTCCTCATGGATTTGGTTCGTCACTTTTGTTAATTGTTTATTTCACTTGCTTTGGCAATGTAAACATATAAAGCCCCTTTGAATTGAATTGAATTGAGTGAAAGGGAATGAGATTCACCTGTAAAAGAGTCCCCTAAGCAAGCTGGTACTCTGTTGACAAACACAATCAGACCCCACAGAGCCCCAGGACAGCAACACAATCAGACCCCACAGAGCCCCAGGACAGCAACACAATCAGACCCCACAGAGCCCCAGGACAGCAACACAATCAGACCCCACAGAGCCCCAGGACAGCAACACAATCAGACCCCACAGAGCCCCAGGACAGCAACATAATCAGACCCCACAGAGCCCCAGGACAGCAACACAATCAGACCCCACAGAGCCCCAGGACAGCAACACAATCAGACCCCACAGAGCCCCAGGACAGCAACACAATCAGACCCCACAGAGCCCCAGGACAGCAACACAATCAGACCCCACAGAGCCCCAGGACAGCAACACAATCAGACCCCACAGAGCCCCAGGACAGCAACACAATCAGACCCCACAGAGCCCCAGGACAGCAACACAATCAGACCCCACAGAGCTCCAGGACAGAAACACAATCAGACCCCACAGAGCCCCAGGACAGAAACACAATCAGACCCCACAGAGCCCCAGGACAGCAACACAATCAGACCCCACAGAGCCCCAGGACAGCAACACAATCAGACCCCACAGAGCCCCAGGACAGCAACACAAACAGACACAAACAAATCATGAGAAAACTAAAATAAGGTGATTACTTGACACATTGGAAAGAATTAACAAGAACACTGAGCAAACTAGAATGCTATTTGACCCTAAACAGAGAGTACACAGTGGCAGAATACCTGACCACTGTGACTGACCCAAACTTAAGGAAAGCTTTGACTATGTACAGACTCAGTGAGCATAGCCTTGCTATTGAGAAAGGCCGCTGTAGGCAGACCTGGCTCTCAAGAGAAGACAGGCTATGTGCACACTGCCCACAAAATGAGGTGGAAACTGAGCTGAACTTCCTAACCTCCTGCCAAATGTATGACCATATTAGAGACACATATTTCCCTCAGATTACACAGATCCACAAAGAATTAGAAAACAAATCAGGCATTGATAAACTCCCATATCTGTTAGGAGAAATACCACAGTGTGCCATCACAGCAGACAGATGTGTGTCCCGTTACCATGAGAAAGAGGCTACCAGTGGAGCACAAACAACATTGTAAATACCACCAATATTTATCTGTTTATTTATCTCCCCTTTCAAACTTCAACTATGTGCACATTGTTACAACACTGTACATAGCCAATAATATAACATTTGAAATGTACATTATTTTGAAACTATTGTGAGTGTAATGTTTACTGTTCATTTTTTATTGTTTATTTCCCTTATGTTTCTTGTCTACCTCACTTGCTTTGGCAATGTTAACATATGTTTCCCATGCCAATAAAGCCCCTTGAATTGAATTGAATTGATTGAGAGATAGAGAGTGAGTGAGAAAGATGGAAAGAGAGAGTGGAGGAGGTATAAACAGCTAAACATCCAGTAGGACTAGATGAGTGGGCTGAAAAAGATAGAGAGGTAGAGAGAGAGAGAGAGAGAGATAGATAGAGAGAGATAGACACAGAGATAGAGATAGATAGAGAGAGAGAGACACAGAGATAGAGAGAGAGATCGAGAGAGAGATAGAGAGAGATAGAGATACATAGAAATAGAGCGAGATAGAGAGAGCTAGATAGAGAGAGAGAGATAGATAGAGAAAGATAGATATAGAGAGAGATAGAGAGAGAGAGATAGATAGAGAGAGATAGAGATATACATGGAGATAGATAGAAATAGAGAGAGATAGAGATAGAGATACATAGAAATAGAGATAGATAGAGATAGAGAGAGATAGAGACAGAGAGAGATAGATAGATAGAGAGAGAGAGATAGATAGCGAGAGATAGAGAGAGACAGAGATAGATAGAGAGAGATAGATAGAGATAGAGATTGAGAGAGAGAGATAGATAGAGAGAAGATAGAGATAGAGAGAGACAGAGATAGATAGATAGAGATAGAGAGAGATAGTTAGCGAGAGATATAGGTAGAGATAGAGAGATAGATAGCGAGAGAGATAGATAGAGATAGAGATTGAGAGAGATAGAGAGAGAGAGATAGATAGCAAGATATAGAGATAGATAGATAGAGATAGAGAGAGATAGAGAGAGACAGAGATAGATAGAGATAGAGATTGAGAGAGATAGAGATAGCGATAGGTCATGAGCTCCTGGATAATTGTAGATAAACTTGGATTGTTTTGCATACTACTCTACATCAAAACCTTCATCCAAATCAAAATTACAAACATAAAACGTTGATTATCTGGAAGGATTCTTACTACCAAGGACTATCAACAAAAAACTTATAGGAAACCAAAACCAGTAGAAGAAACACAGCAAAAACCTGGAAATACTGTACCATCCAACACAAAACTGAGTGAGTAATGTTCAGTCTGAAGCTACTTAACAAAAAGTAAAATATAACAATCTAAGTAATTGTGTAAAATAAACCTAAGTAAATAAGGCTACTAAGTTACCAAGCTGCTAGGACAGGACAGACCTGGCAGCAACTTCAATTAGCACTGAAGTGAGATGTGTGAAAACCCTTGAGCAGAACAATGGCAGCAGAGAATCACAGTCTCCCCCACCCCTGCACCATGGCTTCCCTCTGTGCAGAGGTCATCACATTACAGTCTCCCCCACCCGCTGCACCATGGCTTCCCTCTGCGCAGAGGTCATCACATTACAGTCTCCCCCACCCCGTGCACCATGGCTTCCCTCTGTGCAGAGGTCATCACATTACAGTCTCCCCCACCCGCTGCACCATGGCTTCCCTCTGCGCAGAGGTCATCACATTACAGTCTCCCCCACCCCGTGCACCATGGCTTCCCTCTGTGCAGAGGTCATCACATTACAGTCTCCCCCACCCCGTGCACCATGGCTTCCCTCTGTGCAGAGGTCATCACATTACAGTAACCCTTAAACATAACACTGCACGGAATAAGTACAAACAATAAGCTCCTCAAGGACAATCATGAGACACAATTTGCTGGCTGCTACAAAGAGCATGACCCAGTGCTATATTAACCAGACCATCCCCTGGTACAGTGCTATATTAACCAGACCATCCCCTGGTACAGTGCTATATTAACCAGACCATCCCCTGGCACAGTGCTATATTAACCAGACCATCCCCTGGCATGGCACAGTGCTATATTAACCAGACCATCCCCTGGCATGACACAGTGCTATATTAACCAGACCATCCCCTGGCACAGTGCTATATTAACCAGACCATCCTCTAGCACAGTGCTATATTAACCAGACCATCCCCTGGTACAGTGCTATATTAACCAGACCATCCCCTGGCATGGCACAGTGCTATATTAACCAGACCATCCCCTGGCATGACACAGTGCTATATCAACCAGACCATCCCCTGGCATGGCACAGTGCTATATTAACCAGACCATCCCCTGGCATGACACAGTGCTATATTAACCAGACCATCCCCTGGCATGACACAGTGCTATATTAACCAGACCATCCCCTGGCATGACACAGTGCTATATTAACCAGACCATCCCCTGGCATGACACAGTGCTATATTAACCAGACCATCCCCTGGCATGACACAGTGCTATATTAACCAGACCATCCTCTAGCATGACACAGTGCTATATTAAACAGACCATCCCCTGGCACAGTGCTATATTAACCAGACCATCCTCTAGCATGACACAGTGCTATATTAACCAGACCATCCCCTGGCACAGTGCTATATTAACCAGACCATCCCCTGGCATGACACAGTGCTATATTAACCAGACCATCCCCTGGCATGGCACAGTGCTATATTAACCAGACCATCCCCTGGCATGGCACAGTGCTATATTAACCAGACCATCCCCTGGCATGGCACAGTGCTATATTAACCAGACCATCCTCTAGCATGACACAGTGCTATATTAACCAGACCATCCCCTGGCATGACACAGTGTTATATTAACCAGACCATCCTCTAGCATGGCACAGTGCTATATTAACCAGACCATCCCCTGGCATGGCACAGTGCTATATTAACACAGACCATCCCCTGGCATGGCACAGTGCTATATTAACCAGCCCATCCCCTGGCACAGTGCTATATTAACCAGACCATCCCCTGGCACAGTGCTATATTAACCAGACCATCCCCTGGCATGACACAGTGCTATATTAACCAGACCATCCTCTAGCATGGCACAGTGCTATATTAACCAGACCATCCTCTAGCATGACACAGTGCTATATTAACCAGACCATCCCCTGGTATGACACAGTGCTATATTAACCATACCATCCCCTGGCATGGCACAGTGCTATATTAACCAGACCATCCTCTAGCATGGCACAGTGCTATATTAACCAGACCATCCCCTGGCACAGTGCTATATTAACCAGACCATCCCCTGGCATGGCACAGTGCTATATTAACCAGACCATCCCCTGGCATGACACAGTGCTATATTAACCAGACCATCCTCTAGCATGGCACAGTGCTATATTAACCAGACCATCCCCTGGCACAGTGCTATATTAACCAGACCATCCTCTAGCATGACACAGTGCTATATTAACCAGACTATCCTCTAGCATGGCACAGTGCTATATTAACCAGACTATCCTCTAGCATGACACAGTGCTATATTAACCAGACCATCCCCTGGCATGACACAGTGTTATATTAACCAGACCATCCCCTGGCACAGTGCTATATTAACCAGACCATCCTCTAGCATGACACAGTGCTATATTAACCAGACTATCCTCTAGCATGACACAGTGCTATATTAACCAGACCATCCCCTGGCATGACACAGTGTTATATTAACCAGACCATCCCCTGGCACAGTGCTATATTAACCAGACCATCCTCTAGCATGACACAGTGCTATATTAACCAGACTATCCTCTAGCATGACACAGTGCTATATTAACCAGACCATCCCCTGGCATGACACAGTGCTATATTAACCAGACCATCCTCTAGCATGGCACAGTGCTATATTAACCAGACCATCCTCTAGCATGACACAGTGCTATATTAACCAGACCATCCCCTGGCATGACACAGTGCTATATTAACCAGACCATCCCCTGGCATGGCACAGTGCTATATTAACCAGACCATCCCTGGCATGACACAGTGTTATATTAACCAGACCATCCTCTAGCATGACACAGTGCTATATTAACCAGACCATCCCCTGGCATGACACAGTGCTATATTAACCAGACCATCCCCTGGCATGACACAGTGCTATATTAACCAGACCATCCCCTGGCATGGCACAGTGCTATATTAACCAGACCATCCCCTGGCACAGTGCTATATTAACCAGACCATCCCCTGGCATGGCACAGTGCTATATTAACCAGACCATCCCCTGGCATGACACAGTGCTATATTAACCAGACCATCCCCTGGCACAGTGCTATATTAACCAGACCATCCCCTGGCATGGCACAGTGCTATATTAACCAGACCATCCCCTGGCATGACACAGTGCTATATTAACCAGACCATCCCCTGGCACAGTGCTATATTAACCAGACCATCCCCTGGCATGACACAGTGCTATATTAACCAGACCATCCCCTGGCACAGTGCTATATTAACCAGACCATCCCCTGGCATGGCACAGTGCTATATTAACCAGACCATCCCCTGGCATGACACAGTGCTATATTAACACAGACCATCCCCTGGCATGGCACAGTGCTATATTAACCAGACCATCCTCTAGCATGACACAGTGCTATATTAACCAGACCATCCTCTAGCATGGCACAGTGCTATATTAACCAGACCATCCTCTAGCATGGCACAGTGCTATATCAACCAGACCATCCTCTAGCATGACACAGTGCTATATTAACCAGACCATCCTCTAGCATGGCACAGTGCTATATTAACCAGACCATCCCCTGGCATGGCACAGTGCTATATTAACCAGACCATCCTCTGGCATGACACAGTGCTATATTAACCAGACCATCCCCTGGCATGACACAGTGCTATATTAACCAGACCATCCCCTGGCACAGTGCTATATTAACCAGACCATCCCCTGGTACAGTGCTATATTAACCAGACCATCCCCTGGCATGGCACAGTGCTATATTAACCAGACCATCCTCTAGCATGGCACAGTGCTATATTAACCAGACCATCCCCTGGCACAGTGCTATATTAACCAGACCATCCCCTGGTACAGTGCTATATTAACCAGACTATCCCCTGGCATGGCACAGTGCTATATTAACCAGACCATCCCCTGGTACAGTGCTATATTAACCAGACCATCCTCTAGCATGACACAGTGCTATATTAACCAGACCATCCTCTAGCACAGTGCTATATTAACCAGACCATCCTCTAGCACAGTGCTATATTAACCAGACCATCCCTGGCACAGTGCTATATTAACCAGACCATCCCCTGGCACAGTGCTATATTAACCAGACCATCCCCTGGCATGGCACAGTGCTATATTAACCAGACCATCCTCTGAGCACAGTGCTATATTAACACAGACCATCCCCTGGCATGGCACAGTGCTATATTAACCAGACCATCCCCTGGCATGGCACAGTGCTATATTAACCAGACCATCCCCTGGCATGACACAGTGCTATATTAACCAGACCATCCTCTAGCATGGCACAGTGCTATATTAACCAGACCATCCCCTGGCACAGTGCTATATTAACCAGACCATCCCCTGGCATGACACAGTGCTATATTAACCAGACCATCCCCTGGCACAGTGCTATATTAACCAGACCATCCCCTGGCATGACACAGTGCTATATTAACCAGACCATCCCCTGGCATGACACAGTGTTATATTAACCAGACCATCCCCTGACACAGTGCTATATTAACCAGACCATCCCCTGGCATGACACAGTGCTATATTAACCAGACCATCCTCTAGCATGGCACAGTGCTATATTAACCAGACCATCCTCTAGCATGGCACAGTGCTATATTAACCAGACCATCCCCTGGCATGGCACAGTGCTATATTAACCAGACCATCCCCTGGCATGACACAGTGCTATATTAACCAGACCATCCCCTGGCACAGTGCTATATTAACCAGACCATCCTCTAGCATGACACAGTGCTATATTAACCAGACCATCCCCTGGCATGACACAGTGCTATATTAACCAGACCATCCCCTGGCATGGTACAGTGCTATATTAACCAGACCATCCTCTAGCATGGCACAGTGCTATATTAACCAGACCATCCCCTGGCATGGCACAGTGCTATATTAACCAGACCATCCCCTGGCATGGTACAGTGCTATATTAACCAGACCATCCTCTAGCATGGCACAGTGCTATATTAACCAGACCATCCCCTGGCATGGCACAGTGCTATATTAACCAGACCATCCCCTGGCATGACACAGTGCTATATTAACCAGACCATCCCCTGACACAGTGCTATATTAACCAGACCATCCTCTAGCATGACACAGTGCTATATTAACCAGACCATCCCCTGGCATGACACAGTGCTATATTAACCAGACCATCCCCTGGCATGGTACAGTGCTATATTAACCAGACCATCCTCTAGCATGGCACAGTGCTATATTAACCAGACCATCCCCTGGCATGGCACAGTGCTATATTAACCAGACCATCCCCTGGCATGGTACAGTGCTATATTAACCAGACCATCCTCTAGCATGACACAGTGCTATATTAACCAGACCATCCCCTGGCATGGCACAGTGCTATATTAACCAGACCATCCTCTGGCATGGCACAGTGCTATATTAACCAGACCATCCCCTGGCATGACACAGTGCTATATTAACCAGACCATCCTCTAGCATGGCACAGTGCTATATTAACCAGACCATCCCCTGGCATGACACAGTGCTATATTAACCAGACCATCCCCTGGCATGACACAGTGCTATATTAACCAGACCATCCCCTGGCACAGTGCTATATTAACCAGACCATCCCCTGGCATGACACAGTGCTATATTAACCAGACCATCCCCTGGCATGACACAGTGCTATATTAACCAGACCATCCCCTGGCACAGTGCTATATTAACCAGACCATCCCCTGGCACAGTGCTATATTAACCAGACCATCCCCTGGCATGGTACAGTGCTATATTAACCAGACCATCCCCTGGCATGGCACAGTGCTATATTAACCAGACCATCCCCTGGCATGACACAGTGCTATATTAACCAGACCATCCTCTAGCACAGTGCTATATTAACCAGACCATCCCCTGGCACAGTGCTATATTAACCAGACCATCCCCTGGCATGGCACAGTGCTATATTAACCAGACCATCCCCTGAGCACAGTGCTATATTAACCAGACCATCCCCTGGCACAGTGCTATATTAACCAGACCATCCCCTGGCATGGCACAGTGCTATATTAACCAGACCATCCCCTGGCACAGTGCTATATTAACCAGACCATCCCCTGGCATGGCACAGTGCTATATTAACCAGACCATCCCCTGGCATGACACAGTGCTATATTAACCAGACCATCCCCTGGCACAGTGCTATATTAACCAGACCATCCCCTGGCATGGCACAGTGCTATATTAACCAGACCATCCTCTAGCATGACACAGTGCTATATTAACCAGACCATCCTCTAGCATGGCACAGTGCTATATTAACCAGACCATCCTCTAGCATGACACAGTGCTATATTAACCAGACCATCCCCTGGCATGACACAGTGCTATATTAACCAGACCATCCCCTGGCATGGCACAGTGCTATATTAACCAGACCATCCCCTAGCATGGCACAGTGCTATATTAACCAGACCATCCTCTAGCATGGCACAGTGCTATATTAACCAGACCATCCTCTAGCATGGCACAGTGCTATATTAACCAGACCATCCCCTAGCACAGTGCTATATTAACCAGACCATCCTCTAGCACAGTGCTATATTAACCAGACCATCCCCTGGCATGACACAGTGCTATATTAACCAGACCATCCCCTGGCATGACACAGTGCTATATTAACCAGACCATCCCCTGGCATGACACAGTGCTATATTAACCAGACCATCCCCTGGCATGGCACAGTGCTATATTAACCAGACCATCCTCTAGCATGGCACAGTGCTATATTAACACAGACCATCCCCTGGCACAGTGCTATATTAACACAGACCATCCCCTGGCATGGCACAGTGCTATATTAACCAGACCATCCCCTGGCATGACACAGTGCTATATTAACCAGACCATCCCCTGGCATGGCACAGTGCTATATTAACCAGACCATCCCCTGGCACAGTGCTATATTAACCAGACCATCCCCTGGCATGGCACAGTGCTATATTAACCAGACCATCCCCTGGCATGACACAGTGCTATATTAACCAGACCATCCCCTGGCATGACACAGTGCTATATTAACCAGACCATCCCCTGGCACAGTGCTATATTAACCAGACCATCCCCTGGCATGGCACAGTGCTATATTAACCAGACCATCCCCTGGCATGGCACAGTGCTATATTAACCAGAACATCCCCTGGCACAGTGCTATATTAACCAGACCATCCCCTGGCATGGCACAGTGCTATATTAACCAGACCATCCCCTGGTATGACACAGTGCTATATTAACCAGACCATCCCCTGGCATGACACAGTGCTATATTAACCAGACCATCCCCTGGCATGACACAGTGCTATATTAACACAGACCATCCCCTGGCATGACACAGTGCTATATTAACCAGACCATCCTCTGGCATGACACAGTGCTATATTAACCAGACCATCCCCTGGCATGACACAGTGCTATATTAACCAGACCATCCCCTGGCACAGTGCTATATTAACCAGACCATCCCCTGGCACAGTGCTATATTAACCAGACCATCCCCTGGCACAGTGCTATATTAACCAGACCATCCCCTGGCACAGTGCTATATTAACCAGACCATCCCCTGGTACAGTGCTATATTAACCAGACCATCCCCTGGCATGACACAGTGCTATATTAACCAGACCATCCCCTGGCATGACAAAGTGCTATATTAACCATACCATCCCCTGGCATGGCACAGTGCTATATTAACCAGAACATCCCCTGGCACAGTGCTATATTAACCAGACCATCCCCTGGCATGACACAGTGCTATATTAACCAGACCATCCTCTAGCATGGCACAGTGCTATATTAACCAGACCATCCCCTGGCATGGCACAGTGCTATATTAACCAGACCATCCCCTGGCATGACACAGTGCTATATTAACCAGACCATCCCCTGGCATGACACAGTGCTATATTAACCAGACCATCCTCTAGCATGGCACAGTGCTATATTAACCAGACCATCCTCTAGCATGACACAGTGCTATATTAACCAGACCATCCCCTGGCATGACACAGTGCTATATTAACCAGACCATCCCCTGGCATGACACAGTGCTATATTAACCAGACCATCCCCTGGTACAGTGCTATATTAACCAGACCATCCCCTGGCATGACACAGTGCTATATTAACCAGACCATCCCCTGGCACAGTGCTATATTAACCAGACCATCCTCTAGCATGGCACAGTGCTATATTAACCAGACCATCCCCTGGCATGACACAGTGCTATATTAACCAGACCATCCCCTGGCATGACACAGTGCTATATTAACCAGACCATCCCCTGGCATGACACAGTGCTATATTAACCAGACCATCCTCTAGCATGGTACAGTGCTATATTAACCAGACCATCCCCTGGCACAGTGCTATATTAACCAGACCATCCCCTGGCATGACACAGTGCTATATTAACCATACCATCCCCTGGCCTGGTACAGTGCTATATTAACCAGACCATCCCCTGGCACAGTGCTATATTAACCAGACCATCCCCTGGCACAGTGCTATATTAACCAGACCATCCCCTGGCACAGTGCTATATTAACCAGACCATCCCCTGGCATGGCACAGTGCTATATTAACCAGACCATCCCCTGGCATGGTACAGTGCTATATTAACCAGACCATCCCCTGGCATGGCACAGTGCTATATTAACCAGACCATCCCCTGGCATGACACAGTGCTATATTAACCAGACCATCCCCTGGCATGACACAGTGCTATATTAACCAGACCATCCCCTGGCATGGCACAGTGCTATATTAACCAGACCATCCCCTGGCATGGTACAGTGCTATATTAACCAGACCATCCCCTGGCATGGTACAGTGCTATATTAACCAGACCATCCCCTGGCACAGTGCTATATTAACCAGACCATCCCCTGGCATGACACAGTGCTATATTAACCAGACCATCCCCTGGCACAGTGCTATATTAACCAGACCATCCCCTGGCATGACACAGTGCTATATTAACCAGACCATCCCCTGGCACAGTGCTATATTAACCAGACCATCCCCTGGCATGACACAGTGCTATATTAACCAGACCATCCCATGACACAGTGCTATATTAACCAGACCATCCCCTGGCACAGTGCTATATTAACCAGACCATCCCTGCATGACACAGTGCTATATTAACCAGACCATCCCCTGGCATGGCACAGTGCTATATTAACCAGACCATCCCCTGGCATGACACAGTGCTATATTAACCAGACCATCCCCTGGCATGACACAGTGCTATATTAACCAGACCATCCCCTGGCACAGTGCTATATTAACCAGACCATCCTCTAGCACAGTGCTATATTAACCAGACCATCCCCTGGCATGGCACAGTGCTATATTAACCAGACCATCCCCTGGCATGACACAGTGCTATATTAACCAGACCATCCCCTGGCACAGTGCTATATTAACCAGACCATCCCCTGGCATGACACAGCGCTATATTAACCAGACCATCCCCTGGCATGACACAGTGCTATATTAACCAGACCATCCCCTGGCATGGCACAGTGCTATATTAACCAGAACATCCCCTGGCATGGCACAGTGCTATATTAACCAGACCATCCCCTGGCATGGCACAGTGCTATATTAACCAGACCATCCCCTGGCATGGCACAGTGCTATATTAACACAGACCATCCCCTGGCATGACACAGTGCTATATTAACCAGACCATCCCCTGGCATGACCCAGTGCTATATTAACCAGACCATCCCCTGGCACAGTGCTATATTAACCAGACCATCCCCTGGTACAGTGCTATATTAACCAGACCATCCTCTAGCACAGTGCTATATTAACCAGACCATCCCCTGGCATGGCACAGTGCTATATTAACCAGACCATCCCCTGGTACAGTGCTATATTAACCAGACCATCCCCTGGCACAGTGCTATATTAACCAGACCATCCACTGGCATGGCACAGTGCTATATTAACCAGACCATCCCCTGGCATGACACAGTGCTATATTAACCAGACCATCCCCTGGCATGGCACAGTGCTATATTAACCAGACCATCCCCTGGCACAGTGCTATATTAACCAGACCATCCCCTGGCATGACACAGTGCTATATTAACCAGACCATCCCCTGGCACAGTGCTATATTAACCAGACCATCCCCTGGCACAGTGCTATATTAACCAGACCATCCTCTAGCATGGCACAGTGCTATATTAACCAGACCATCCTCTAGCATGACACAGTGCTATATTAACCAGACCATCCCCTGGCATGACACAGTGCTATATTAACCAGACCATCCCCTGGCATGGCACAGTGCTATATTAACCAGACCATCCTCTAGCATGGCACAGTGCTATATTAACCAGACCATCCCCTGGCACAGTGCTATATTAACCAGACCATCCCCTGGCACAGTGCTATATTAACCAGACCATCCCCTGGCACAGTGCTATATTAACCAGACCATCCCCTGGCACAGTGCTATATTAACCAGACCATCCCCTGGCATGGCACAGTGCTATATTAACCAGACCATCCTCTAGCATGGCACAGTGCTATATTAACCAGACCATCCCCTGGCACAGTGCTATATTAACCAGACCATCCCCTGGCACAGTGCTATATTAACCAGACCATCCCCTGGCATGACACAGTGCTATATTAACCAGACCATCCCCTGGCATGGCACAGTGCTATATTAACCAGACCATCCCCTGGCATGACACAGTGCTATATTAACCAGACCATCCCCTGGCATGGGACAGTGCTATATTAACCAGACCATCCCCTGGCATGGCACAGTGCTATATTAACCAGACCATCCCCTGGCATGACACAGTGCTATATTAACCAGACCATCCCCTGGCATGGCACAGTGCTATATTAACCAGACCATCCCCTGGCACAGTGCTATATTAACCAGACCATCCCCTGGCATGGCACAGTGCTATATTAACCAGACCATCCCCTGGCACAGTGCTATATTAACCAGACCATCCCCTGGCATGGCACAGTGCTATATTAACCAGACCATCCCCTGGCATGGCACAGTGCTATATTAACCAGACCATCCTCTAGCATGGCACAGTGCTATATTAACACAGACCATCCCCTGGCATGACACAGTGCTATATTAACCAGACCATCCCCTGGCATGACAAAGTGCTATATTAACCAGACCATCCCCTGGCATGGTACAGTGCTATATTAACCAGACCATCCCCTGGCATGGCACAGTGCTATATTAACCAGACCATCCTCTAGCATGGCACAGTGCTATATTAACCAGACCATCCCCTGGCATGGCACAGTGCTATATTAACCAGACCATCCCCTGGCACAGTGCTATATTAACCAGACCATCCCCTGGCATGACACAGTGCTATATTAACCAGACCATCCCCTGGCATGGCACAGTGCTATATTAACCAGACCATCCTCTAGCATGACACAGTGCTATATTAACCAGACCATCCCCTGGCATGACCCAGTGCTATATTAACCAGACCATCCCCTGGCACAGTGCTATATTAACACAGACCATCCCCTGGCATGACCCAGTGCTATATTAACCAGACCATCCTCTAGCATGGCACAGTGCTATATTAACCAGACCATCCCCTGGCATGACCCAGTGTTATATTAACCAGACCATCCTCTAGCATGGCACAGTGCTATATTAACCAGACCATCCTCTAGCACAGTGCTATATTAACCAGACCATCCCCTGGCATGACACAGTGCTATATTAACCAGACCATCCTCTAGCATGGCACAGTGCTATATTAACCAGACCATCCTCTAGCATGGCACAGTGCTATATTAACCAGACTATCCTCTAGCATGACACAGTGCTATATTAACCAGACCATCCTCTAGCATGGCACAGTGCTATATTAACCAGACCATCCCCTGGCACAGTGCTATATTAACCAGACCATCCCCTGGCATGACACAGTGCTATATTAACCAGACCATCCCCTGGCATGACACAGTGCTATATTAACCAGACCATCCCCTGGCATGACACAGTGCTATATTAACCAGACCATCCCCTGGCATGACACAGTGCTATATTAACCAGACCATCCTCTAGCATGGCACAGTGCTATATTAACCAGACCATCCTCTAGCATGACACAGTGCTATATTAACCAGACCATCCCCTGGCATGGCACAGTGCTATATTAACCAGACCATCCCCTGGCATGGCACAGTGCTATATTAACCAGACCATCCCCTGGCATGGCACAGTGCTATATTAACCAGACCATCCCCTGGCATGACACAGTGCTATATTAACCAGACCATCCCCTGGCATGACACAGTGCTATATTAACCAGACCATCCCCTGGCACAGTGCTATATTAACCAGACCATCCCCTGGCATGGCACAGTGCTATATTAACCAGACCATCCCCTGGCATGGCACAGTGCTATATTAACCAGACCATCCCCTGGCATGACACAGTGCTATATTAACCAGACCATCCCCTGGCATGGCACAGTGCTATATTAACCAGACCATCCCCTGGCATGGTACAGTGCTATATTAACCAGACCATCCCCTGGCATGGCACAGTGCTATATTAACCAGACCATCCCCTGGCCTGGTACAGTGCTATATTAACCAGACCATCCCCTGGCATGACACAGTGCTATATTAACCAGACCATCCCCTGGCATGACACAGTGCTATATTAACACAGACCATCCCCTGGCATGACACAGTGCTATATTAACCAGACCATCCTCTAGCATGGCACAGTGCTATATTAACCAGACCATCCTCTAGCACAGTGCTATATTAACCAGACCATCCCCTGGCATGACACAGTGCTATATTAACCAGACCATCCTCTAGCATGGCACAGTGCTATATTAACCAGACCATCCTCTAGCATGGCACAGTGCTATATTAACCAGACTATCCTCTAGCATGACACAGTGCTATATTAACCAGACCATCCTCTAGCATGGCACAGTGCTATATTAACCAGACCATCCCCTGGCACAGTGCTATATTAACCAGACCATCCCCTGGCATGACACAGTGCTATATTAACCAGACCATCCCCTGGCATGACACAGTGCTATATTAACCAGACCATCCCCTGGCATGACACAGTGCTATATTAACCAGACCATCCCCTGGCATGACACAGTGCTATATTAACCAGACCATCCTCTAGCATGGCACAGTGCTATATTAACCAGACCATCCTCTAGCATGACACAGTGCTATATTAACCAGACCATCCTCTAGCATGGCACAGTGCTATATTAACCAGACCATCCCCTGGCATGGCACAGTGCTATATTAACCAGACCATCCCCTGGCATGGCACAGTGCTATATTAACCAGACCATCCCCTGGCACAGTGCTATATTAACCAGACCATCCCCTGGCATGACACAGTGCTATATTAACCAGACCATCCCCTGGCATGACACAGTGCTATATTAACCAGACCATCCCCTGGCACAGTGCTATATTAACCAGACCATCCCCTGGCATGGCACAGTGCTATATTAACCAGACCATCCCCTGGCATGGCACAGTGCTATATTAACCAGACCATCCCCTGGCATGGTACAGTGCTATATTAACCAGACCATCCCCTGGCATGGCACAGTGCTATATTAACCAGACCATCCCCTGGCATGGCACAGTGCTATATTAACCAGACCATCCCCTGGCATGACACAGTGCTATATTAACCAGACCATCCCCTGGCACAGTGCTATATTAACCAGACCATCCCCTGGCATGACACAGTGCTATATTAACACAGACCATCCCCTGGCATGGCACAGTGCTATATTAACCAGACCATCCCCTGGCATGGCACAGTGCTATATTAACCAGACCATCCCCTGGCACAGTGCTATATTAACCAGATCATCCCCTGGCATGGCACAGTGCTATATTAACCAGACCATCCCCTGGCATGGCACAGTGCTATATTAACCAGACCATCCCCTGGCATGGCACAGTGCTATATTAACCAGACCATCCCCTGGCATGGCACAGTGCTATATTAACCAGACCATCCCCTGGCATGGCACAGTGCTATATTAACCAGACCATCCCCTGGCATGACACAGTGCTATATTAACCAGACCATCCCCTGGCATGACACAGTGCTATATTAACCAGACCATCCCCTGGCATGGCACAGTGCTATATTAACCAGACCATCCCCTGGCATGACACAGTGCTATATTAACCAGACCATCCTCTAGCATGGCACAGTGCTATATTAACCAGACCATCCCCTGGCATGACACAGTGCTATATTAACCAGACCATCCTCTAGCATGGCACAGTGCTATATTAACCAGACCATCCCCTGGCATGACACAGTGCTATATTAACCAGACCATCCCCTGGCATGGCACAGTGCTATATTAACCAGACCATCCCCTGGCACAGTGCTATATTAACCAGACCATCCCCTGGCATGGCACAGTGCTATATTAACCAGACCATCCCCTGGCATGACACAGTGCTATATTAACCAGACCATCCCCTGGTATGGCACAGTGCTATATTAACCAGACCATCCTCTAGCATGGCACAGTGCTATATTAACCAGAACATCCCCTGGCATAGCACAGTGCTATATTAACCAGACCATCCCCTGGCATGACACAGTGCTATATTAACCGACCATCCCCTGGCATGGCACAGTGCTATATTAACCAGACCATCCCCTGGCATGGCACAGTGCTATATTAACCAGACCATCCCCTGGTACAGTGCTATATTAACCAGACCATCCCCTGGCATGGCACAGTGCTATATTAACCAGACCATCCCCTGGCACAGTGCTATATTAACCAGACCATCCCCTGGCCTGGTACAGTGCTATATTAACCAGACCATCCCCTGGCATGGCACAGTGCTATATTAACCAGACCATCCCCTGGCATGGCACAGTGCTATATTAACCAGACCATCCCCTGGCACAGTGCTATATTAACCAGACCATCCCCTGGCATGGCACAGTGCTATATTAACCAGACCATCCTCTAGCATGACACAGTGCTATATTAACCAGACCATCCTCTAGCATGACACAGTGCTATATTAACCAGACCATCCTCTAGCATGGCACAGTGCTATATTAACACAGACCATCCTCTAGCATGGCACAGTGCTATAAGAGCACACTACTGTAAAGAGAGATGGTATTGGCCCAGGGTGGAAAGTCAGAATACTAGACATTGAGGACCATGAAAGTGATGCAACCTCTGCCAGCGTGTGTACATGGAACAGTAATGGTGCATCCTCATGCAGAGTCAACAGGACTTACGGGATCAAAGAGAGAACACAGCAAAGATGGCATCAAGGCCAGCGGTGGCTACTTTGAAGAATCTCAAAAATATATAATTTTTTGGTTGAACACTTTTTTGCTTACTACATTATTCCATGTGTTATTTCATAGTTTTGATGTCTTCACTATTATTCTACAACGTAGAAAATAGTAAAAATAAAGAAAAACCCTTGAATGAGTAGGTGTGTCCAAACCTTTGACAGGCACTGTATTTATCAAAGAATTGGCGAGGGCACTAGAACAGTCTGCAGCACCCGACCTCACCCTACTAGAATCTGAAGTCAAATGTCTACTGTTTGCTGATGATCTGGTGCTTCCGTCCCCAACCAAGGAGGGCCTACAGCAGCACCTAGATCTCTACACAGATTCTGTCAGACTTAGGCCATAACAAAATTGTCTGAGAGTCCTTGAAGTGCCTTTTGTCACACTGCAAGCGGGCTGACATGTGCCTTTTACTGAGGAGTGGCTTCCGTCTGGCCACTCTACCATAAAGGCCTGATTGGTGGAGTGCTGCAGAGACGGTTGTCCTTCTGGAAGGTTCTCCCATCTCCACAGAGGAACTCTAGAGCTCTGTCAGAGTGAGAATGACCATCGGGTTCTGGGTCACCTCCCTGACCAAGGCCCTTCTCCTCCGATTGCTCAGTTTGGCCGCGCGGCCAGCTCTAGGAAGAGTCTTCGTGGTTCAAAACTTCTTCCATTTAAGAATGATGGAGGCCACTGTGTTCTTGGGGACCTTCAATGCTGCAGAATGCTTTTTTGTACCCTTCCTCAGATCTGTGCCTCGACACAATCTTGTCTCGGAGCTCAACAGGCAATTCCTTCGACCTCATGGCTTGGTTTTTACTCTGCCATGCAACGTTAACTGTGGGACTTTATATAGACATGGTGTGCCTTTCAGAATCATGTCCAATCAATTGAATTTACTACAGGTCAATTTCGAGTCTCATACATTTTATAATAAGGCTGTTAGGTAGCAAAACTTGGAAAAAGTCAAGGAGACAGAATTTTTTCCCAATTTACTGTACATGTACTATACATACCTATTGATATGGTCCATACAGCTGCTATCTTCATCATGTACTATACATACCTATTGATATGGTCCATACAGCTGCTATCTTCATCATGTACTATACATACCTATTGATATGGTCCATACAGCTGCTATCTTCATCATGTACTATACATACCTATTGATATGGTCCATACAGCTGCTATCTTCATCATGTACTATACATACCTATTGATATGGTCCATACAGCTGCTATCTTCATCATGTACTATACATACCTATTGATATGGTCCATACAGCTGCTATCTTCATCATGTACTATACATACCTATTGATATGGTCCATACAGCTGCTATCTTCATCATGGCCTTGGTTCTAGAGTTGAAGCGGCTGTGTTCAATGGGATTCCTTATAGCCACATATCGATCCAGAGATATAGCACACAGATGCATAATAGACGCTGTGGAGAAGAGGACATCCAGGTAGATCCAGATAGGACACAGAGCACTGGGCAGGGGCCACGCATAGTCTGGATGGAGAGAGAGAGGGAGAGGGGAAGAGAGATGGGGAGAGGAGGGGGGAGAGAGAGGGGGAGAGGAGGGGAGAGAGGGAGCGGGAGAGGGGGGAGAGAGAGATGGAGGGGAGGGAGGAGAGGGGGGAGAGGAGGGGGGAGAGAAGGGGAGAGGGAGAGAGAGGGGAGGGAGGGGAGAGAGAGGGGGAGAGGAGGGGAGAGAGAGAGGGAGAGAGAGGGAGAGGGGGAGAGAGAAAGAGGGAGAGGAGGGAGAGAGAGAGGGAGGGGGGAGAGAGAAAGAGGGAGAGGAGGGAGAGAGAGAGAGACAGAGAGAGAGAAAGAGGGGGAGAGAGAAAGGGACAGGAGGGAGAGAGAGGTTGAAGGGCAGGTTAGATATATACAGGTATATCTGGATAGGACACAGAGTGCTAGGCAGAAGAGGTGAAAGAGAGAGAGAGCAGGAGGGATAGCTGAGACACAAAGATAATTTCACTTTAAGATACAGGTGGCTTCACGGGACTTTCCCAATTTTCTCCTCCTACGCTCCCCCTCTCTTCCTCCCCTCCCTTCATCGCTCTTTCTTTCTTTCATTCCTGGCTTCAGAGCTCAAGCATTCCAATTCTGTCTTCACAGCTGAATGGGAATCAAGGAGAACCTAATGGTGTGACAAGTGTGTGTGAGAAAGTGCAGTGGTGCCTCTGCCTATACCTGACCACTATGGTGCCCTCAATGGTCTCAACTTACTGTTGTCAGATAGGATATTGGAATACACAATGTGCAATTTAGAAATGTGGAAGCATATCAGCAGTTTTCCTTTATTTACGTCAGTCACTGACAGTCGATCAATTAGCCATGTCAGCCAACGTTTTATAGATGGATAGGTAAAATAGTCTAGTATATAAACCTTGTAACAGTTTATAGATGGCTAGGTAAAATAGTCTAGCATATAAACCTTGTAACATTTTATAGAATGATAGGTAAAATAGTCTAGCATATAAACCTTGTAACATTTTATAGAATGATAGGTAAAATAGTCTAGCATATAAACCTTGTAACATTTTATAGAATGATAGGTAAAATAGTCTAGCATATAAACCTTGTAACATTTTATAGAATGATAGGTAAAATAGTCTAGCATATAAACCTTGTAACATTTTATAGAATGATAGGTAAAATAGTCTAGCATATAAACCTTGTAACATTTTATAGAATGCTAGGTAAAATAGTCTAGTATATAAACCTTGTAACATTTTATAGAATGCTAGGTAAAATAGTCTAGCATATAAACCTTGTAACATTGTATAGATGGATAGGTAAAATAGTCTAGCATATAAACCTTGTAACAGTTTATAGAATGCTAGGTAAAATAGTCTAGTATATAAACCTTGTAACATTTTATAGAATGATAGGTAAAATAGTCTAGCATATAAACCTTGTAACATTTTATAGAATGCTAGGTAAAATAGTCTAGCATATAAACCTTGTAACATTAATAGCCAAATTACTGATCGGGCATGCAAAGGCACGTGCCCAGGGGCCCTGACCTCCAGGGGCCCTGACCTCCAGGGGGTTTCCATAAATGTTTTAAGTCACTCTCACTCACATACCAACCAAATCTCTCTTAGTGCAACCAAACACTAAAGACCGGGGTGTGTGTGTGTGTGTGTGTGTGTGTGTGTGTGTGTGTGTGTGTGTGTGTGTGTGTGTGTGTGTGTGTGTGTGTGTGTGTGTGTGTGTGAGTGGGATTATGGGGATAAAAGGTGATGATCTTCTATTCTCTGGATTATAATGCACAGCTGTTGTTTGAGATAAACCACAGAGAGGGAGAAATAAAACCCCTTAAATTGAATTGAATTGAGAGAGAGAGAGAGAGAGAGAGAGAGAGAGAGAGAGAGAGAGAGAGAGAGAGAGAGAGAGAGAGAGAGAGAGAGAGAGAGAGAGCAAAAAAAGAGAGAGAGAAAAAGAGAGAGAGAGAAAGAGAGAGACATGGACACACTGCTAGAGATGACAAGGGACAGATTATGGAATGAGAACACACACACACAAATATAAATGAATATACTGTACGTGCCTGAGTTATCAAATAAACACCTGTATAATGAGATAATCCTGTTTAAATACAATTAAATAAAAACAACATACAATATTTATTTAATTGCATTTAAAAGGTTCATGCATGATGAGACATCTTTCTCATTTAATTAATCACCTACCTACCTACCTACCTCTCTCTCTCTCTCTCTCTCTCTCTCTCTCTCTCATCCCATTCCCTCTTTGTCTCTCTCTCCGTCTTTGTCTCTCTCTGTCTGCCTTCCTTACTAATTTATTCCTCTAAAATATACATTTTCCCTCCAGTCCATCCCTCTCCCTCTGACCAGTCCCCTCCATATTATGCCAGGGCAAATTTGACCAATCACCGCATGATTACCGCATAAAACTGACCAATCATCGCACCTTCACTACATAACCTTGTCAGCCCATTTTCGTGACAAATAGGACAACAACATTGCATATTGCCATGCAAAATGTCAGAATTACAGCAAGTATTTTTGACTGCAAATGTCTGAGAAAAAAAACCTAGCAACTCAGAGAAATCCTGGAGGGACTGTGACATACAGATAACTACCAAAATGAAGGAAACCCCAGCATATGTATACAGTAGGTAACTGCTAAAATGAAGGAAACCCCCAGCATCTTAATACAGTAGGGAAGTGCCAAAATGAAGGAAACCCCAGCATCTTAATACAGTAGGTAATTGCCAAGATGAAGGAACCCCCAGCATCTTAATAGGGTGTTGGGTCACCACGAGCCAGAACAACTTCAGTGCACCTTGGCATAGATTCTACAAGTGTCTGGAACTCTATTGGAGAGATGCAACACCATTCTTCCACGATAAATTTTATCATTTGGTGCTCAACTGCGTTGAGATTTGGTGACTGAGACACACACACACACACACACACACACACACACACACACACACACACACACACACACACACACACACACACACACACACACACACACATACTAACACTCATTCCCCTACAGATAATAGATTGAGCTGGTTGGAGGCAATAGCAGGGTTTACAGAGGAACAGATAACATTTAACCAAGCACTGTATTGGTGAATTATATTAATCATATATTGACTGCATCCATCTATTCTGCCAACAATACTGCACTAAACATAATGGGATTTTGAGTGAAACAGAACCTTTTTAAACTTCTTATGAAGTTGGTTTTGAGGCATAAACTGTAAATTTGATATTTTGGACTGATATTCTGATTGTCGGTTTGATTCATACCTGCTAAATTGTTAAAACGGTGTCAGTTCTACTTTAACATGGGATATCTCTCCCTTGTGTTTCTATGTCTGTAATATACACAGTTCCAGAGCCGTGTGTAAATGAAATGTTTAAATCTTTATTATTATCAAGCTCCAAGCTTCAACTATATCTGACACATTGTCCAGCAGTGTGTGTGTGTCCAATGTGGGTTTTGGTATTTTCCAGGCGGAGATAATCAACCTATAGGGTTGATTGAGTCGGTCTCCAAGATCACACTGTTTGTGTGTGTAGATGTGTGTGTGTGTGTGTGTTCCTAAGTGTGTGTGTGTGTTTGTGTGTCTCCAAGGCGGTGTTTAGAGGCGGGGAAAGTGTTGATTGAGGTGGCCTCCAAGGTCACACTGTTTGAGGGGGGGGGGGGGTGGTGTGTGTGTGTGTGTGTGTGTGTGTGTGTGTGTGTGTGTGTGTGTGTGTGTGTAAAAGCATCTTTCCAATTTTCCTTAAAGTGCAAGTGAAGGTAATAAGCAATTGATCCTTTTGAAAACGGCTTATGTGGCATCGATATGAGTCAGAAACATTTATTCTAATATATATTATTTACAGAAACCTCATTCAACTATTTAATGAAGTTGTGTGGAGAAAGGACTGCGGGGGGGGGGGTATTCTTCTCCCATGGGCAAAGAAACTCAAAAGGGGTGATGATATTAATTAACAATCATTTTTAACCCAAATGTGCTAATTGTTCAAACAGAACCGCAAGGTAGATGGATTATTTTAAATATGATATTGTACCATAAACAGATTTGGCTCATTAAGCTATACGGTCCAAAACACGATGATCCAAGCTTCTTTGAAAATAAATATAATAATATATCAAGCCTACAAGCAATACAACACTCTATTATTATGGTAGGAGATTATAATATGGTTTTAAGTACGTCAATGGATCACAAAGGAAATCACACTACAAACTATCACTCTCATGCACTTAAGGAGATCACAAATATCATGGATATATTTGAACTAGTGGATATATGGAGGTTTAATATCCTGACCTAGTGAGATATACATGGTGGAGGTTTAATATCCTGACCTAGTGAGATATACATGGTGGAGGTTTAATATCCTGACCTAGTGAGATATACATGGTGGAGGTTTAATATCCTGACCTAGTGAGATATACATGGTGGAGGTTTAATATCCTGATCTAGTGAGATATACATGGTGGAGGTTTAATATCCTGACCTAGTGAGATATACATGGTGGAGGCTTAATATCCTGATCTAGTGAGATATACATGGTGGAGGCTTAATATCCTGACCTAGTGAGATATACATGGTGGAGGCTTTAATATCCTGACCTAGTGAGATATACATGGTGGAGGTTTAATATCCTGACCTAGTGAGATATACATGGTGGAGGTTTAATATCCTGACCTAGTGAGATATACATGGTGGAGGTTTAAAAGCCTGACCTAGTGAGATATTCATGGTGGAGGTTTAATATCCTGACCTAGTGAGATATACATGGTGGAGGCTTAAAAGCCTGACCTAGTGAGATATACATGGTGGAGGTTTAATATCCTGACCTAGTGAGATATACATGGAGGAGGTTTAATATCCTGACCTAGTGAGATATACATGGTGGAGGTTTAATATCCTGATCTAGTGAGATATACATGGTGGAGGCTTAATATCCTGACCTAGTGAGATATACATGGTGGAGGTTTAATATCCTGACCTAGTGAGATATACATGGTGGAGGTTTAATATCCTGACCTAGTGAGATATACATGGTGGAGGTTTAATATCCTGACCTAGTGAGATATACATGGTGGAGGTTTAATAACCTGACCTAGTGAGATATACATGGTGGAGGTTTAATATCCTGACCTAGTGAGATATACATGGTGGATGTTTAATATCCTGACCTAGTGAGATATACATGGTGGAGGCTTAATATCCTGACCTAGTGAGATATACATGGTGGAGGTTTAATATCCTGACCTAGTGAGATATACATGGTGGAGGTTTAATATCCTGACCTAGTGAGATATACATGGTGGAGGTTTAATATCCTGACCTAGTGAGATATACATGGTGGAGGTTTAATATCCTGACCTAGTGAGATATACATGGTGGAGGTTTAATATCCTGACCTAGTGAGATATACATGGTGGAGGCTTAATATCCTGACCTAGTGAGATATACATGGTGGAGGTTTAATATCCTGACCTAGTGAGATATTCATGGTGGAGGCTTAATATCCTGACCTAGTGAGATATTAATGGTGGAGGTTTAATATCCTGACCTAGTGAGATATACATGGTGGAGGTTTTAATATCCTGACGTAGTGAGATATTCATGGTGGAGGTTTAATATCCTGACCTAGTGAGATATACATGGTGGAGGCTTAATATCCTGACCTAGTGAGATATACATGGTGGAGGCTTAATATCCTGACCTAGTGAGATATACATGGTGGAGGTTTAATATCCTGACCTAGTGAGATATACATGGTGGAGGCTCAATCAAGCTAGTCGTCTTGATGACTTTCTTATTTCATTCTCTCTGGCACCTAAAGTTTTAAAAGTGTTTATAGTGGACAGAATGCAGACGGACCATCGAATAATTGGCATATACTTTAGTCTTACAGAATTTCCATGTGGATGAGGATACTGGAAATTTTATCAAAGCCTATTGAATGACAACTTAGCACAATAGAACACTATGACAAATATGGGAAACCAGGCCTGGTATTCATAGCTGACTTTTAAAAGGTTTTTGATAAAGTACAACTTGGGATTTATATTTTAATTTTGGAGAACCTCTTATAAAATGGGTTAAAGTTATGTATAGTAACCCTAGGTGTAAAATAGTAACTAATGTCTACTTATCAGAAAGTATTAAACTGTAAAGAGGAGTAAAACAAGGTTTCCCACTATCGGCATATCTATTTATTATGACCATCGAAATGTTAGCTATTAAAATCAGATCCAACAATAATAACAAGGGGCTAGAAATCCAGGGCTTAAAAACAAAGGTGCCATTGTATGTTGATGATTCATGTTTTATTTTAAATCCACAATGTGGATCCCTCCACAGCCACATAGAGGATCTATATACATTTTCTAACTTCTCTGGATTACAACCAAATTATGACAAGTGTACTATATTACGTATTGGATCACGAAAAAGTTGACATTAGCGTGAAGTTTACCAATAAAATGTTCTGACGGTGAAGTAGACATATTCGGTATTCATATCCCGAAAGAAAGAAAGATCTCACTACAATACATTTGAAAAGAAAGTTAGCAAAAATAAATAAGATCTTGCTACTCTGGAAACAAAAATATTTGTCTAGTTGTGGAAAAATCACCCTGGTTTACTCTTTAGTCATATCCCAGTTTACCTATTTGCTTATGGCCTTGCCTACGCCTAGCAACCTGTTTTATAAGTTATGTGAGCAAAAAATATTACATTTTTATGCGAACGGCAAGCCAGACTAAATTAAACATGCATATTTATATAATGAATATGAATTCAGAGAGCAGAAATGATTAAATATTAACGCATTAGACTTCTCACTAAAGTCTTCAGTCATACAAAAGTTATACTTAAATCCAAACGGGTTCAATAGCAGATTAGTAAGAATGTGTCAACCCATGTTCAAGAATGGCATTTTTCCTTTTACAACCTCTCACTTTCGGTTATTTGAAAATGAAATTATCGCCAAATGATCTCTATTTTTAATAAAAGCCATATAAAGTTGGTTGCAATTTCAGTTTAATCCACCAGAAAAGACAGAACAAATATTACAACAAATATTATGGTTAAACTCAACAACAACAAAAATGTAACGGTATAATCTTTGTAAGTGATATCATAAATAGGACTGGTGGCGTTATGTCACACATGCAGCTAACAAAAATATATGCAAATGTATGCTCTATTCAAAATTACAACCAACTAATTGCAACATTACTGCAAAAATGGAAGAGTCAAGTGGAAGGGGGACAAAGTAAGGAACTTGTCTCTCGGACCTGCATTAAAGGCCAAAATTCACTAAAGAAAATTGTGATAAATAAAAAATTATACCAGTTTCATATAGATTGCAAAATAGTTGGGAAGAGATTTTCGATGTACCAATTCCATGGCACTGGATTCAAAACTTTTTCAATTTAAATTATTATACAAAATTCTTGCAACCAATAGAATGTTATATTTATGGGGATACAATCTTCCCAGCTCTGCAGATTTTGCTGAGAGGAGGCAGAGTCATTAGATCATTTATTTTGGTACTGTCCGTATGTAGCCTGTTTTTGGTCACAGGTCCAGGAATGGCTGAAGAATTGCAACATTTACCTAGAACTAACACTGCAGATAGCAATACTGGGTGATTTGAAAAGGCATAGTCAATCAATCAATAATTATTATTTCAGCAAAAATGTTTATCTTTAATTTACAATCTGTAGAAGCTAGGAGAATAGAAAGATTCAGTACTTTGTGAAGCATCACAGCACAGATGAAAAATATATGGCAAATAGAAATCCAAAATGGATGGTGTTGAGAGATAGATGGGAGGGGTTGAATGGAGCTCAAGGGTGGGACTAATAACAAGATAACCAATGTAAAACATACGGGGTCTGTAAAATGTATATAGGTTCAGATATTTTGTGAAATAGCAAAGTTACAAATAGAAATCAAACTGGATGGACATCAGAAATAGAGAAAGGACTAAAAACAAACAAAATATAACTATTTTAAAATAGATTGTCTGTAAAATGTGTATAAGATGTATAAACTGAAGGTAGAAGCCTAAGTGTTATTGTTTATTAGTTTACTTCAATTGGGGGAAGGGTGGTTGGGTTTGCGGGGAATAATAAAGGTACATTCTTAAAAAAGTATGTATATATGTGTATGTATGTGTATGTATGTGTATATGTATGAATGTTTATGTGTGCATATGTATACATATGTATGTATGTATGTATGTATGTATGTATGTATGTATGTATATGGATATATATAAATATATGGGGGATTGGAAATGATGCAGACAATTACATTGATGGAAGCTACAATCTATATGCAATATGAAAGCTGATCTACCCCTTAAAATAAAAATAAAAACATTTATTCCAGTGTCAAAATTGACTACAACGTGTAAATAGGATAATTTAATCAGTCTCGTCAAAAGAGAGATTTACGAGATGATAGGGGGAAAAATGATGTTACGGAATGAAGGGAGCCGTAACAGTTTTCCGTGGGTTTATTTCAATCCTGCCCCCAGCTGGCATCACCCAAGTTATCATTAATTCTGAGCACATCTGCACTGAACTCATCATAATGCCCATGGTCAATTTGGTTTGACATTCGATATCCCTATGGGGCTATTTAGGGACCATCAGTAAGTTACACAATGTACATGGGACAATATTTTTTCATGTGAATAGCTCCAAATTTCAATGACTTACAAACCTCAAACCAACTACACTGAGTATATCAAACATTAGGAACACCTTCCTCATATTGAGTTGCCCTCTGATTAGCACACAAACACAATCTAGGTCTCAATTGTCTCAAAGCTCAAACATCCTTCTTTAACCTGTCTCCTCCACTTCATCTCCACTGATTGAATTGGATTTAACACGTGATCAGTAAGGGATCCTAGCTTTCACCTGGATTCATCTGGTCAGTCAAGGTCATGGAAAGAGCAGCTGTTCTTAATGTTCTGTATACTCAGTGTATAAATGGTAGAAATTAATTGAAAGCATTAAATGACACAATTAAAACATGTACAACATGAAGATATTGTACCATTTGTACTGTATCATTTATTGAGGGTCCTTTACTAGTCCCGCAGATGGGCTATCCAAAGTTAAACCAATTTTGCCACGGTCGCACACCGGCCGGCTGAAGCTAATTGGCTAAAGAAGTTGGCTAGCTTGCTAGCTAGTCTTGGCTATTTCCAGACACAAGACCTGGCTACACTGTTACAAATGATCTACAAGGGAAAGTGACTATAACTGTGTACTGTTTTGGCAGTGTGAAGGTCCAAACGCTTCCCACGTTCAAACACACACACTAGAGACACGACATCAAAGATCCAAATATCCTTCTCAGTGGCATTTCCTAATGAAGAGAATTGAAACCGAGGCTAAATCAGGAAGTTCAGCCTCCATTTAAAGCGTGATGTTGTTGTCGTCTCTCTCTCTCTCTCTCGCTCTCTCTCTCTCTCTCGCTCTTCCTCTCTTCCTGTGTCTGTGGATGCATATCAGCCTGTAGTGTCTCTCTAAGAGTATCAATATAATCAATATTACTGCTCTTCTGCTACCTTGTGTGTAATATATTACCAGTTAACAAGATAAATTATATTTAAAAAAAACAATGGGAAAAGACTTTGATGCACTAATTATATTATGGGCTGAAAACACAACTTGTTTACAATAATTGTAATGATAATTTCACTGGTAAAGTGGAATGACACTGAACAGTGAATCATCACATTTGTGTATTGAAGATCTGATAATGAAAGAGAACAATTGCCATTTTGAATATGGTCAAGTTTGTGTGGAAGAGGTGGAAAAACTACTGTTATCCATCAATAATGATCAGCCACCAGATATTGACAACCTAGATGGGAAACTATTGAGAATAGTATCAGACTGTATTGCCACCAGATATAGACAACCTAGATGGGAAACTATTGAGAATAGTAGCAGACTGTATTGCCACCAGATATAGACAACATAGATGGGAAACTATTGAGAATGGTAGCAGACTGTATTTCTACCATGTCTTTAACTAAAGCCTGAAAGGAGTGTGTGTCCACAGGTGTGGAAGGAAGCTAAAGTAATTCCACTACCTAAACATAGTAAAGCCCCCTCTGCTGGCTCTAACAGCCGACCAATCAGTTTCCTGCCTGTTCTTAGTAAACTGACTGAGAGAATTGTATTTGAACAAATACAATGGCATTTTTTTAAGAACAAATTAACTACTGACTTTCTGCATGCATATAGAGAAAGGCACACAACTTGCACAGCACTGACTTAGATGACTGATGATTGGCTAAAATAAATGGATAATAAGATGATAGTTGGAGCTGTTTTGTTAGACTTCAGTGCAGCCTTTGATGTTATTGAAAAAACTCACTTGTCACAGCTTTACATCACCTACTATCACATGATTGGAAAGTTATTTATCCAGTAGAACCCAGAGAGTTCAATGGAAGCTTCTCTAACATCAGATATGTACAGTGAGGTGTCCATCAGGGCAGTTGCCTCGGGCCGTTACTCTTCTCTATTTTAACAAATTATTTGCCACTTGTCTTACAAGAAGCTAAAATGATAATGTATGCTGATGATTGCACACTATACACATCAGCACCTACAGACAGTGAGTGTCACGTCCTGACCATAGAAAGCTCTTAATTTCTATGATAGAGTAGGTCAGGGCGTGACTGGGGGTTAATCTAGTTTATATTTTCTATGTGCGGTTCTAGTTTAGTTTTTCTATGTTTGGGTGATTGGTATGATTCCCAATTAGAGGCAGCTGGTAATCGTTGTCTCTAATTGGGGATCATACTTAAGTAGCATGTTTTCCACCTGTGGGTTATGGGATATTGTTTGTTTATGTGTAGTTGTATTGTCATCACGTTTCGTTTATTCTTTATTGTTTTTGTATATTGATAAGTTTCACTTTCTAATAAATTATGTGGAACGCTACTCACACTGCGCCTTGGTCCGATCATTACAACGACGAACGTGACAGTGAGCTCACTGAGACTCTTAGCAAGGAGTTACAGTCCGTGTCAGAATAGGTCATTAACAATACACTGGTCTTAAATACATCTAAAACCAAAAGCATTGTATTTGGTTCAATGCGCTCTCTAAAACCTCAACTGGAGTTGTCCATAAAGGGTGTGACTATTGAACAAGTTGAAGAAGCTGAACTCCTAGGAGTTACATTGGATGGTCAGTTATCATGGTCAAGTCATGTTGACAAAGATGTTGTGAAGATGGGGAGAGGTATGTCTGTTATTAAAATATATTCTGTGTTTTTTTTACACAAAGATCAACTGCACTAGTTGTTCAGGATCTTGTCCCATTATCTGTCCAGTAATATGGTCAGGTGCAGCAAAGAAAGACCTCGCAAAGCTGCAGCTGGCTGAAAACTAAGCAGCATGCTTTGCCCTTAACTGCAAACACATCATCCTTGGTGTCCACATCACCAACAAACTTTTATGGTCCAAACACACAAAGACAATCGTGAAGAGGGCATGGCAACACTTTTTCCCCCTCAGGAGACTGAAAAGATTTGGCATGGGTCCCCAGATCCTCAAAAAGTTCTGCAGCTGCACCATCGAGAGCATCCTGACCGGTTGCACCACTGCCTGGTATGACAACTGCTCGGCATCTGACCATAAGGCACTACAGAGGGTTGTGCGCACGGCCCAGTACATTACTGGGGCCAAGCTTCCTGCCATCCAGGACCTATACACTAGGCGGAGGCAGAGGAAACCCCCAACATTTGTCAAAGACTCCAGTCACCCAATTCATCGACTGTTCTCTCTGCTACCGCATGGCAAGCGGTACCAGAGCGCCAAGTCTAGGACCAAAAGGCTCCTTTACAGCTTCTAACCCCAAGCCATAAGACTGCTGAACAATTACTCAAATGGCCACCCGGACTATTTACATTTGTTTTTACACTGCTGCTACTCACTGTTTATTGTCTATCCATAGTCACTTCACCCCTACCTACATGTACAAATTACTTTGATAGCCTCCACACTGACTCGGTACCGGTACCCCCTGTATATAGCCTCCACACTGACTCGGTACCGGTACCCCCTGTATATAGCCTCCACACTGACTCGGTACCGGTACCCCCTGTATATAGCCTCCACACTGACTCGGTACCGGTACCACCTGTATATAACCTCCACACTGACTCGGTACCGGTACCACCTGTATATAACCTCCACACTGACTCGGTACCGGTACCCCCTGTATATAGCCTCCACACTGACTCGGTACCGGTACCACCTGTATATAACCTCCACACTGACTCGGTACCGGTACCCCCTGTATATAACCTCCACACTGACTCGGTACCGGTACCACCTGTATATAACCTCCACACTGACTCGGTACCGGTACCCCCTGTATATAACCTCCACACTGACTCGGTACCGGTACCCCCTGTTTATATCCTCATTATTGTTATTTTATTGTGTTACTTTTGATAATTTTTTTCTTTAGTTTATTTAGTAAATATTTTCTTAAGTCTTTCTTGAACTGCATTGTTGGTTAAGGGCTTGTAAGTAAGCATTTCACGGTAAGGTTGTACTCAGCGCATGTGACAAATAAAGTTTGATTTGATTTGAACATGCATGATAGTCTTTCATGGTTGAGGGTTGACGAGAAATGTACTACTTCTCTTCTAGTCTTTTTAAGAAACATTTGTGTGTTGAAAAATGCCTAACAACTTGTATAATCTATTTGCATACACTTCAAAACAGATATAGATACCCCACCAGACAGGCCACTATGGGTTTCTTCATGGTACCCAAAACAAAAACAGATTTAATGCATCTCTTAATTATGTATAGAGCCATGTCATGGTGGAATGGTCTGCCACCAGAGGCAAAAAACAAGTTCAGCTTTAAAAACAGATTAAAAAACACATATTGTATCACAGCGCCTCTCCTCTCTCTAAAGCTCTAATTTAATGTAAATATAACAATATTAATATATATATAACAATATTAATATGTATGTAATAATTCTGGTGTATTTCCAATACATAACTGTTATTTTCTTATTTGTTGTATTTAATGTAATATCTTACGTGGTTCTTGTCTACAACTGTTCTGTACTTTGTAATGTGTTTATATGCTTTATGTGGACACCAGGAAGAGTAGCTGCTGCATGTGCCAATGTGAATCCTAATAAACTAAACTACACAGTGTGTGTGTACAACCACCTGTCACACACAGACACACACACACTGTGAACTCTTTTTGTCCCTCCATTTGTTCAGACAGAAACATAATTTCCTAATTAAAGTCATTATTTAATCAAGGCTTTGGCTGAGTGGCTGTGCAGAGAGAGAAAGACGCATGCACACACACACACACACACACACACACACACACACACACACACACACACACACACACACACACACACACACACACCACACACACACAGGCCATTTTAGTAATCAGCCATGTAAGACCATTTAATATGGATGATGGGATAACATACATCTGCCTGGGTCATTGCAGGACGAGCTGTGTGTGTGTGTGTGTGTGTGTGTGTGCGTGCGTGCGTGCCTGCGTGCGCGTGTGTGTGTGTGTTAGGGGTTTCTGCAGGACATGGTACAGTGGTTAACGTCAATATGCTATGAAGCCCTTATGGCTACCGGAGCACCAAGTCTAAGACCAAAAGGCTCCTTAACAGCTTCTACCCCCAAGACATAAGACTGCTGAATTACTAAACTAATCAAATGGCCACTACCCCCTTTGTTTTTACACTGATGCTACTCGCTGTTTATTATCTATGCATAGTCATTTTACAAATTACCTCGACTAACCTGCACCCCCGCACATTGACTCTGTACTGGTACCCCCTGTATATAGCCTTGTTATTGTTATGTGCATTTCTTGTATTACTTTTTGATTGATTAGATTTTTTTACTTTAGTTTATTTAGTACATATTTTATTAACTCTATTTCTTGAACTGCATTGTTGGTTAAGGGCTTGTAAGTAAGCATTTCACGGTAAGGTCTACACCTGTTGTATTCGGCACATGTGACAAATAAATTAAAGTGGTAGCAGGTGGATTACAATGCTGCATGTGTCTGTGTTTCTGTGTGTGTGTTACAAGACATAGTGTGTGTGTGTGTGTGTGTGTGTGTGTGTGTGTGTGTGTGTGTGTGTGTGTGTGTGTGTGTGTGTATTCTAGACACATTATCCATCTTAGATACATTATCCATCCTAGATACATTATCCATCCTAGATACATTATCCATCCAACAGATAGATAGACAGACAGAGATAGACAGACAGACAAAGATAGACAGACAGAGAGAGAGAAAGCGAGAGGGAGAGAGAGCGAGAGAGAGCGAGAGAGAGAGAGAGAGGGGGGAGACAAAGAGAGAGAGAGAAACAGAGAGAGAGAAACAGACATAAACAGAGAAACAGAGAGAGAGAAACAGGGAGGGACTAACAGACAGAAACAGAGAGAGACAAACAGAGAGAGAGAGAGAGAGAAACAGAGATAGAGAAACAGAGAGAGACTAACAGACAGAAACAGAGAGAGAGAAAAAGAGAGAGGGAAACAGGGAGATACTAACAGACAGAAACAGAGAGAGAGAAACAGAGAAAGAGAGAGAGAGAAACAGAGAAAGAGAGAGAGAGAAACAGAGATAGAGAAACAGAGAGAGACTAACAGACAGAAACAGAGAGAGAGAAACAGAGAGAGAGAGAAACAGAGAGAGAGAAACAGAGAGAAACAGAGAGAGAGAAACAGAGAGAGACTAACAGACAGAAACAGAGAGAGAGAAAAAGAGAAAGAGAGAGAGAGAAACAGAGATAGAGAAACAGAGAGAGACTAACAGACAGAAACAGAGAGAGAGAAACAGAGAAAGAGAGAGAGAGAAACAGAGATAGAGAAACAGAGAGAGACTAACACACAGAAACAGAGAGAGAGAAACAGAGAAAGAGAGAGAGAGAAACAGAGATAGAGAAACAGAGAGAGAGAAACAGGGAGAGACTAACAGCCAGAAACAGAGAGAGAGAAACAGAGAGAGACTAACAGACAGAAACAGAGAGAGAGAAAAAGAGAGAGAGAGAAACAGGGAGAAACTAACAGACAGAAACAGAGAGAGAGAAACAGAGAGAGAGAGAAACAGGGAGACTAACAGACAGAAACAGAGAGAGAGAAACAGAGAGAGAGAGAAACAGGGAGACTAACAGACAGAAACAGAGAGAGAGAAACAGAGAGAGAGAGAAACAGGGAGACTAACAGACAGAAACAGAGAGAGAGAAACAGAGAGAGAGAGAAACAGGGAGACTAACAGACAGAAACAGAGAGAGAGAAATCGAGAAAAAGAAATAGAGGGAGAGAAAACAAGAAAGACAAATTGAGGGAGAGAAAACAAGAGAGAAACAGAGGGAGAGGAACAGAGATCCTTGATTATTACTGTTACTGACTGTCCCGTTAACAATCTACGCTTTGGCAATATGTACGTTGTTACGTCATGCCAATAAAGCAAATTGAATTGAATAGAGCAACAGAGAGAGAGAGACGGCACAGTAATAACAATCCTATATTGCAGAGTGACACCAAAACCTTAATGCATTCACAGAGACAGAGACAGTTTACTCAGACTACACTAACAGAACGTTTAGATTGGGTACATAGAACTAACAGAATGTTTAGATAGGGTACATAACACTAACAGAACGTTTAGATATGGTACATAGAACTAACAGAATGTTTAGATAGGGTACATAACACTAACAGAATGTTTAGATAGGGTACATAACACTAACAGATTGTTTAGATAGGGTACATAGAACTAACAGAATGTTTAGATAGGGTACATAACACTAACAGAATGTTTAGATAGGGTACATATCACTAACAGAATGTTTAGATAGGGTACATAACACTAACAGAACGTTTAGATTGGGTACATAGAACTAACAGAATGTTTAGATAGGGTACATAACACTAACAGAATGTTTAGATAGGGTACATAACACTAACAGAATGTTTAGATAGGGTACATAACACTAACAGAATGTTTAGATAGGGTACATAGCACTAACATAATGTTTAGATAGGGTACATAACACTAACAGAATGTTTAGATAGGGTACATAGCACTAACATAATGTTTAGATAGGGTACATATCACTAACCGAATGTTTAGATAGGGTACATAACACTAACAGAATGTTTAGATAGGGTACATAACACTAACAGAATGTTTAGATAGGGTACATAGCACTAACAGAATGTTTAGATTGGGCACATAGCACTAACAGAATGTTTAGATAGGGTAAATAGCACTAACAGAATGTTTAGATAGGGTACATAACACTAACAGAATGTTTAGATAGGGTACATAGCACTAACAGAATGTTTAGATAGGGTACATAACACTAACAGAATGTTTAGATAGGGTACATAACACTAACAGAATGTTTAGATAGGGTACATAACACTAACAGAATGTTTAGATAGGGTACATAGCACTAACAGAATGTTTAGATAGGGTACATAACACTAACAGAATGTTTAGATAGGGTACATAACACTAACATAATGTTTAGATAGGGTACATAACACTAACAGAATGTTTAGATAGGGTACATATCACTAACATAATGTTTAGATAGGGTACATAACACTAACAGAATGTTTAGATAGGGTACATAGAACTAACAGAATGTTTAGATAGGGTACATAGCACTAACAGAACGTTTAGATTGGGCACATAGCACTAACAGAATGTTTAGATAGGGTACATAACACTAACAGAACGTTTAGATTGGGTACATAGCACTAACAGAATGTTTAGATAGGGTACATAACACTAACAGAATGTTTAGATAGGGTACATAACACTAACAGAATGTTTAGATAGGGTACATAGAACTAACAGAATGTTTAGATAGGGTACATAGCACTAACAGAATGTTTAGATAGGGTACATAACACTAACAGAATGTTTAGATAGGGTACATAACACTAACAGAATGTTTAGATAGGGTACATAACACTAACAGAATGTTTAGATAGGGTACATAGCACTAACAGAATGTTTAGATAGGGTACATATCACTAACCGAATGTTTAGATAGGGTACATAGCACTAACAGAATGTTTAGATAGGGTACATATCAGTAACAGAATGTTTAGATAGGGTACATAGAACTAACAGAATGTTTAGATAGGGTACATAACACTAACAGAATGTTTAGATAGGGTACATAGCACTACTATTACATATCACTAACAGAATGTTCAGATAGGGTACATAGCACCTACAGAATGTTTAGATAGGGTACATAGCACTAACAGAATGTTTAGATAGGGTACATAGCATTAACATAATGTTTAGATAGGGTACATAGCATTAACAGAATGTTTAGATGAGGTACATAGCACGAACAGAATGTTTAGATAGTGCTATGTACCCTAACAGAACGTTTAGATTGGGTACATAACACTAACAGAATGTTTAGATAGGGTACATAACACTAACAGAACGTTTAGATAGGGTACTTAGAACTAACAGAATGTTTAGATAGGGTACATAACACTAACAGAACGTTTAGATTGGGTACATAGAACTAACAGAATGTTTAGATAGTGTTATGTACCCTAACAGAACGTTTAGATTGGGTACATAGAACTAACAGAATGTTTAGATAGGGTACATAACACTAACAGAACGTTTAGATTGGGCACATAGCACTAACAGAATGTTTAGATAGGGTAAATAGCACTAACAGAATGTTTAGATAGGGTACATAACACTAACAGAATGTTTAGATAGGGTACATATCACTAACCGAATGTTTAGATAGGGTACATAGCACTAACAGAACGTTTAGATAGGGTAAATAGCACTAACAGATTGTTTAGATAGGGTACATAGAACTAACAGAATGTTTAGACAGGGTACATAACACTAACAGAATGTTTAGATAGGGTACATAACACTAACAGAATGTTTAGATAGGGTACATAACACTAACAGAATGTTTAGATAGGGTACATAGCACTAACATAATGTTTAGATAGGGTACATATCACTAACCGAATGTTTAGATAGGGTACATAGCACTAACAGAATGTTTAGATAGGGTACATATCACTAACAGAATGTTTAGATAGGGTACATAGAACTAAAAGAATGTTTAGATAGGGTACAAAGAACTAACAGAACGTTTAGATACGGTACATAGCACTACTATTACATATCACTAACAGAATGTTCAGATAGGGTACATAGCACCTACAGAACGTTTAGATAGGGTACATAACACTAACAGAATGTTTAGATAGGGTACATAACACTACTATTACATAGAACCTACAGAACGTTAAGATAGAGTACATAGCACTACTATTACATAGAACCTACAGAACATTTTAACAGGGTACATAGCACTACTATTACATAGCACTAACAGAATGTTTATATAGGGTATATAGCACTAACAGAACATTTAGACAGGGTACATAGCACTAACAGAATGTTTATATAGGGTACATAGCACTAACAGAACGTTTAGATAGGGTACATAACACTAACAGAATGTTTAGATAGGGTACATAACACTAACAGAATGTTTAGATAGGGTACATAACACTAACAGAATGTTTAGATAGGGTACATATCACTAACAGAATGTTTAGATAGGGTACATAACACTAACATAATGTTTAGATAGGGTACATAACACTAACAGAATGTTTAGATAGGGTACATAGCACTAACAGAATGTTTAGATAGGGTACATAACACTAACAGAATGTTTAGATAGGGTACATAACACTAACAGAATGTTTAGATAGGGTACATAGCACTAACAGAATGTTTAGATAGGGTACATAACACTAACAGAATGTTTAGATAGGGTACATAACACTAACAGAATGTTTAGATAGGGTACATAACACTAACATAATGTTTAGATAGGGTACATAACACTAACATAATGTTTAGATAGGGTACATAACACTAACAGAATGTTTAGATAGGGTACATAGCACTAACAGAATGTTTAGATAGGGTACATAACACTAACAGAATGTTTAGATAGGGTACATAACACTAACAGAATGTTTAGATAGGGTACATAGCACTAACAGAATGTTTAGATAGGGTACATAGCACTAACATAATGTTTAGATAGGGTACATATCACTAACCGAATGTTTAGATAGGGTACATAGCACTAACAGAATGTTTAGATAGGGTACATATCAGTAACAGAATGTTTAGATAGGGTACATAGAACTAACAGAATGTTTAGATAGGGTACATAACACTAACAGAATGTTTAGATAGGGTACATAGCACTACTATTACATATCACTAACAGAATGTTCAGATAGGGTACATAGCACTAACAGAATGTTTAGATAGGGTAAATAGCACTAACAGAATGTTTAGATAGGGTACATAACACTAACAGAATGTTTAGATAGGGTACATAGCACTAACAGAATGTTTAGATAGGGTACATAACACTAACAGAATGTTTAGATAGGGTACATAACACTAACATAATGTTTAGATAGGGTACATAACACTAACAGAATGTTTAGATAGGGTACATATCACTAACATAATGTTTAGATAGGGTACATAACACTAACAGAATGTTTAGATAGGGTACATAGAACTAACAGAATGTTTAGATAGGGTACATAGCACTAACAGAACGTTTAGATTGGGCACATAGCACTAACAGAATGTTTAGATAGGGTACATAACACTAACAGAACGTTTAGATTGGGTACATAGCACTAACAGAATGTTTAGATAGGGTACATAACACTAACAGAATGTTTAGATAGGGTACATAACACTAACAGAATGTTTAGATAGGGTACATAGAACTAACAGAATGTTTAGATAGGGTACATAGCACTAACAGAATGTTTAGATAGGGTACATAACACTAACAGAATGTTTAGATAGGGTACATAACACTAACAGAATGTTTAGATAGGGTACATAACACTAACAGAATGTTTAGATAGGGTACATAGCACTAACAGAATGTTTAGATAGGGTACATATCACTAACCGAATGTTTAGATAGGGTACATAGCACTAACAGAATGTTTAGATAGGGTACATATCAGTAACAGAATGTTTAGATAGGGTACATAGAACTAACAGAATGTTTAGATAGGGTACATAACACTAACAGAATGTTTAGATAGGGTACATAGCACTACTATTACATATCACTAACAGAATGTTCAGATAAGGTACATAGCACCTACAGAATGTTTAGATAGGGTACATAGCACTAACAGAATGTTTAGATAGGGTACATAGCATTAACATAATGTTTAGATAGGGTACATAGCATTAACAGAATGTTTAGATGAGGTACATAGCACGAACAGAATGTTTAGATAGTGCTATGTACCCTAACAGAACGTTTAGATTGGGTACATAACACTAACAGAATGTTTAGATAGGGTACATAACACTAACAGAACGTTTAGATAGGGTACTTAGAACTAACAGAATGTTTAGATAGGGTACATAACACTAACAGAACGTTTAGATTGGGTACATAGAACTAACAGAATGTTTAGATAGTGTTATGTACCCTAACAGAACGTTTAGATTGGGTACATAGAACTAACAGAATGTTTAGATAGGGTACATAACACTAACAGAACGTTTAGATTGGGCACATAGCACTAACAGAATGTTTAGATAGGGTAAATAGCACTAACAGAATGTTTAGATAGGGTACATAACACTAACAGAATGTTTAGATAGGGTACATATCACTAACCGAATGTTTAGATAGGGTACATAGCACTAACAGAACGTTTAGATAGGGTAAATAGCACTAACAGATTGTTTAGATAGGGTACATAGAACTAACAGAATGTTTAGACAGGGTACATAACACTAACAGAATGTTTAGATAGGGTACATAACACTAACAGAATGTTTAGATAGGGTACATAACACTAACAGAATGTTTAGATAGGGTACATAGCACTAACATAATGTTTAGATAGGGTACATATCACTAACCGAATGTTTAGATAGGGTACATAGCACTAACAGAATGTTTAGATAGGGTACATATCACTAACAGAATGTTTAGATAGGGTACATAGAACTAAAAGAATGTTTAGATAGGGTACAAAGAACTAACAGAACGTTTAGATACGGTACATAGCACTACTATTACATATCACTAACAGAATGTTCAGATAGGGTACATAGCACCTACAGAACGTTTAGATAGGGTACATAACACTAACAGAATGTTTAGATAGGGTACATAACACTACTATTACATAGAACCTACAGAACGTTAAGATAGAGTACATAGCACTACTATTACATAGAACCTACAGAACATTTTAACAGGGTACATAGCACTACTATTACATAGCACTAACAGAATGTTTATATAGGGTATATAGCACTAACAGAACATTTAGACAGGGTACATAGCACTAACAGAATGTTTATATAGGGTACATAGCACTAACAGAACGTTTAGATAGGGTACATAACACTAACAGAATGTTTAGATAGGGTACATAACACTAACAGAATGTTTAGATAGGGTACATAACACTAACAGAATGTTTAGATAGGGTACATATCACTAACAGAATGTTTAGATAGGGTACATAACACTAACATAATGTTTAGATAGGGTACATAACACTAACAGAATGTTTAGATAGGGTACATAGCACTAACAGAATGTTTAGATAGGGTACATAACACTAACAGAATGTTTAGATAGGGTACATAACACTAACAGAATGTTTAGATAGGGTACATAGCACTAACAGAATGTTTAGATAGGGTACATAACACTAACAGAATGTTTAGATAGGGTACATAACACTAACAGAATGTTTAGATAGGGTACATAACACTAACATAATGTTTAGATAGGGTACATAACACTAACATAATGTTTAGATAGGGTACATAACACTAACAGAATGTTTAGATAGGGTACATAGCACTAACAGAATGTTTAGATAGGGTACATAACACTAACAGAATGTTTAGATAGGGTACATAACAGTAACAGAATGTTTAGATAGGGTACATAGCACTAACAGAATGTTTAGATAGGGTACATAGCACTAACATAATGTTTAGATAGGGTACATATCACTAACCGAATGTTTAGATAGGGTACATAGCACTAACAGAATGTTTAGATAGGGTACATATCAGTAACAGAATGTTTAGATAGGGTACATAGAACTAACAGAATGTTTAGATAGGGTACATAACACTAACAGAATGTTTAGATAGGGTACATAGCACTACTATTACATATCACTAACAGAATGTTCAGATAGGGTACATAGCACCTACAGAATGTTTAGATAGGGTACATAGCACTAACAGAATGTTTAGATAGGGTACATAGCATTAACATAATGTTTAGATAGGGTACATAGCATTAACAGAATGTTTAGATGAGGTACATAGCACGAACAGAATGTTTAGATAGTGCTATGTACCCTAACAGAACGTTTAGATTGGGTACATAACACTAACAGAATGTTTAGATAGGGTACATAACACTAACAGAATGTTTAGATAGGGTACATAACACTAACAGATTGTTTAGATTGGGTACATAGAACTAACAGAATGTTTAGATAGGGTACATAACACTAACAGAACGTTTAGATTGGGTACATAGAACTAACAGAATGTTTAGATATGGTACATAACACTAACAGAATGTTTAGATAGGGTACATAACACTAACAGATTGTTTAGATAGGGTACATAGAACTAACAGAATGTTTAGATAGGGTACATAACACTAACAGAATGTTTAGATAGGGTACATAGAACTAACAGAATGTTTAGATAGGGTACATAACACTAACAGAACGTTTAGATAGGGTACATAGAACTAACAGAATGTTTAGATAGGGTACATAACACTAACAGAACGTTTAGATTGGGTACATAGAACTAACAGAATGTTTAGATAGGGTACATAACACTAACAGAACGTTTAGATTGGGTACATAGAACTAACAGAATGTTTAGATAGGGTACATAACACTAACAGAACGTTTAGATTGGGCACATAGCACTAACAGAATGTTTAGATAGGGTACATAACACTAACAGAATGTTTAGATAGGGTACATAACACTAACAGAATGTTTAGATAGGGTACATAACACTAACATAATGTTTAGATAGGGTACATAACACTAACAGAATGTTTAGATAGGGTACATAGCACTAACAGAATGTTTAGATAGGGTAAATAGCAGTAACAGAATGTTTAGATAGGGTACATAACACTAACAGAATGTTTAGATAGGGTACATAACACTAACAGAATGTTTAGATAGGGTACATAGCACTAACAGAATGTTTAGATAGGGTACATAACACTAACAGAACGTTTAGATTGGGTACATAGAACTAACAGAATGTTTAGATAGGGTACATAACACTAACAGAACGTTTAGATTGGGCACATAGCACTAACAGAATGTTTAGATAGGGTAAATAGCAGTAACAGAATGTTTAGATAGGGTACATAACACTAACAGAATGTTTAGATAGGGTACATAGCACTAACAGAATGTTTAGATAGGGTACATAACACTAACAGAATGTTTAGATAGGGTACATAGCACTAACATAATGTTTAGATAGGGTACATATCACTAACCGAATGTTTAGATAGGGTACATAGCACTAACAGAATGTTTAGATAGGGTACATATCACTAACAGAATGTTTAGATAGGGTACATAGAACTAAAAGAATGTTTAGATAGGGTACAAAGAACTAACAGAACGTTTAGATACGGTACATAGCACTACTATTACATATCACTAACAGAATGTTCAGATAGGGTACATAGCACCTACAGAACGTTTAGATAGGGTACATAACACTAACAGAATGTTTAGATAGGGTACATAACACTACTATTACATAGAACCTACAGAACGTTAAGATAGAGTACATAGCACTACTATTACATAGAACCTACAGAACATTTTAACAGGGTACATAGCACTACTATTACATAGCACTAACAGAATGTTTATATAGGGTATATAGCACTAACAGAACATTTAGACAGGGTACATAACACTAACAGAATGTTTAGATAGGGTACATAACACTAACAGATTGTTTAGATAGGGTACATATCACTAACAGAATGTTTAGATAGGGTACATAACACTAACAGAATGTTTAGATAGGGTACATAACACTAACAGAATGTTTAGATAGGGTACATATCACTAACAGAATGTTTAGATAGGGTACATAACACTAACAGAATGTTTAGATAGGGTACATAACACTAACAGAATGTTTAGATAGGGTACATAACACTAACAGAATGTTTAGATAGGGTACATAACACTAACAGAATGTTTAGATAGGGTACATAACACTAACAGAATGTTTAGATAGGGTACATAACACTAACAGAATGTTTAGATAGGGTACATAGCACTAACAGAATGTTTAGATAGGGTACATATCACTAACCGAATGTTTAGATAGGGTACATAACACTAACAGAATGTTTAGATAGGGTACATAGCACTAACAGAATGTTTAGATAGGGTACATAACACTAACAGAATGTTTAGATTGGGTACATAACACTAACAGAATGTTTATATAGGGTACATAGCACTAACAGAATGTTTAGATAGGGTACATAACACTAACAGAATGTTTAGACAGGGTACATAACACTAACAGAATGTTTAGATAGGGTACATAACACTAACAGAATGTTTAGATAGGGTACATAGCACTAACCGAATGTTTAGATAGGGTACATAGCACTAACAGAATGTTTAGATAGGGTACATAACACTAACAGAATGTTTAGATAGGGTACATAACACTAACAGAATGTTTAGATAGGGTATTCATAGACCATAGAGCATCACAACCTTGGATATTGTAACACCCCAAGTCTAACAGCTAGCAGGGCCACCAGGTAATCCTTCAACACACACCTGTTTTACTTGTACTACTGCACTCATTGTCTTACAGAAACAGACACACAGACAGAGAGAAACAGAGAAACAGAGAGAGAGAGAGAGAGAGAGAGAGAGAGAGAGACAGAGAGAGAGAGAGAGATCTACTTCACTTGTTTTGGAAATGTTAACATATGTTTCCCATGCCAATGTAACCCCTTGAGTTGAATTGAATTGAGAGAAACAGAGAGCTAACAGACAGAGAGATACTGAGAGAAACAGAGAGCTAAAGAGAGACAGAGAGAAAGAGAGACAGACAGAGATACAGAGAGAGACACAGACAGACAGAGAGATATAGAGAGAGACACAGAGAAATACAGAGAGAGACAGAGAGAGACACAGACATACAGTTGACAGTTGACATACAACAGAGTACTCCCAAGTCTAACATTTAGCAGGGCCACCACAGGTAATCCTCCAACAGACTGATTTGTTTTGACTAGGCAAAGGATCACATCCTAATGTAGCCTAATGCTTTTGGCTGAGATTAAGGGATATGGCTAGGCTAACGGCCTTTACTCACCCACACTGCGTCCAAGTACTAACGGAAGTTGGTTTTACATTTACATTTTAGTCATTTAGCAGACGCTCTTATCCAGAGCGACTTACAGTAGTGAATGCATACATTTCATACATTTTTTTTCCCGTACTGGTTTGACACAGTGACAAGGTGAGCAAGCTAGCTAACTTACTAGTATAATTATTATTAACAATATTAGTTAGCTTAGCCATCTAACTAAAATCTCATTGGTTGAAGAGTTGTTCCAACTTCAAAAGCACTTCAACACACACATCTTGCATTTACAAATCCCCCAACTGGAAAATATGAGATGGACAAAGGACAATGTGAATGTACCATCAGATGAGTGAGATAGGGGGTTATGGGAATTGTAGTCCTGCTTTACCATATAGTACAGGGGTTATGGGTATTGTAGTCTGTCTTTACCATATAGTACAGGGGTTATGGGTATTGTAGTCCTTCTTTACCATATAGTACAGGGGTTATGGGTATTGTCGTCTTTCTTTATCATACAGTACAGGGGTTATGGGTATTGTAGTCCTTCTTTACCATATAGTACAGGGGTTATGGGTATTGTCGTCTTTCTTTATCATACAGTACAGGGGTTATGGGTATTGTAGTCCGTTACCATATAGTACAGGGATTATGGGTATTGCAGTCCTTCTTTAACATATAGTACAGGGATTATGGGTATTGTAGTCCTTCTAACCATATATTACAGGGATACTCAAGTACTGTTTGAGAAGGTCCAGTCACACAAACTTCCTAGGTGTCAAAAGTCAAGATGGGTATTGTCATTTATCGGCGTAGTAACAAACCCCACCACACAACCCATGGAACGCCAAACTGTTAACACCCCTCTTGTTGGTGGAGAGAAAATGTTGCAGTTTTAAAGCTCATTTCCTGCAATTCTAGTCCGACCCAGTGCCCCCCCCCAAAAACAAATATATACACTGCTCAAAAAAATAAAGGGAACACTTAAACAACACAATGTAACTCCAAGTCAATCACACTTCTGTGAAATCAAACTGTCCACTTAGGAAGCAACACTGATTGACAATACATTTCACATGCTGTTGTGCAAATGGAATAGACAACAGGTGGAAATTATAGGCAATTAGCAAGACACCCCCAATAAAGGAGTGGTTCTGCAGGTGGGCACTTCTCAGTTCCTATGCTTTCTGGCTGATGTTTTCGTCACTTTTGAATGCTGGCGGTGCTTTCACTCTAGTGGTAGCATGAGACGGAGTCTACAACCCACACAAGTGGCTCAGGTAGTGCAGCTCATCCAGGATGCCACATCAATGCGAGCTGTGGCAAGAAGGTTTGCTGTGTCTGTCAGCGTAGTGTCCAGAGCATGGAGGCGCTACCAGGAGACAGGCCAGTACATCAGGAGACGTGGAGGAGGCCGTAGGAGGGCAACAACCCAGCAGCAGGAGCGCTACCTCCGCCTTTGTGCAAGGAGGAGCAGGAGAAGCACTGCCAGAGCCCTGCAAAATGACCTCCAGCAGGCCACAAATGTGCATGTGTCTGCTCAAACGGTCAGAAACAGACTCCATGAGGGTGGTATGAGGGCCCGACGTCCACAGGTGGGGGTTGTGCTTACAGCCCAACACTGTGCAGGACGTTTGGCATTTGCCAGAGAACACCAAAATTGGCAAATTCGCCACTGGCGCCCTGTGCTCTTCACAGATGAAAGCAGGTTCACACTGAGCACGTGACAGACGTGACAGAGTCTGGAGATGCCGTGGAGAACGTTCTGCTGCCTGCAACATCCTCCAGCATGACCGGTTTGGCGGTGGTCATGGTGTGGGTGGCATTTCTTTGGGGGGCCGCACAGCCCTCCATGTGCTCGCCAGAGGTAGCCTGACTGCCATTAGGTACCGAGATGAGATCCTCAGACCCCTTGTGAGACCATATGCTGGTGCGGTTGGCCCTGGGTTCCTCCTAATGCAAGACAATGCTATACCTCATGTGGCTGGAGTGTGTCAGCAGTTCCTGCAAGAGGAAGGCATTGATGCTATGGACTGGCCCGCCCGTTCCCCAGACCTGAATCCAATTGAGCACATCTGGGACATCATGCCTCGCTCCATCCACCAACGCCACGTTGCACCACAGACTGTCCAGGAGTTGGCGGATGCTTTAGTCCAGGTCTGGGAGGAGATCCCTCAGGAGACCATCCGCCACCTCATCAGGAGCATGCCCAGGCGTTGTAGGGAGGTCATACAGGCACGTGGAGGCCACACACACTACTGAGCCTCATTTTGACTTGTTTTAAGGACATTACATCAAAGTTGGATCAGCCTGTAGTGTGGTTTTCCACTTTAATTTTGAGTGTGACTCCAAATCCAGACCTCCATGGGTTGATAAATTGGATTTCCATTGATTATTTTTGAGTGATTTTGTTGTCAGCACATTCAACTATGTAAAGAAAAAAGTATTTAATAAGATGATTTCTTTCATTCAGATCTAGGATGTGTTGTTTAAGTGTTCCCTTTATTTTTTTGAGCAGTATATATATATATATATGTTTTGTATTATTATTTAAAAAAATGTCAGGACCCGGGTTCTGGGTCCGGATCCGGACCGCTGCCTGCCAGTTGAGTATGGGAGATATAATATATAGATCCGTAATATAGGCATCATTAGTATCCCCACCAGCATGTCTATGGGTACTGTAGTTCCCCCAAGATAAGGGCTGATGGGTTTTAAAGTCAGGTGAGCGGTTTATGACTACAGTAGTCGTACTCACCATAGAGTATGTTGATCAGTGATATAGGCATCACCAGTATCCCCACCAGCATGTCGGCCACGGCCAAGGACCTCAGGAAGAAATTTGTAGCATTCTGAAGCTTCTTCTCCAATGAGACGGCCAGAATCACTAGGATGTTCCCGCCCACTGTCAGCGCGATGATGACTAGGATGAGAAGCGCTGGCCAGTTCTTCTCCTTCAAAATACAACCAAACTTGATTTGTATAGCTAGCACCATAGAAATAGAATGACTAGAGCAGTCATAGAACATCTGAACCTTTGACCATGGCAGATAACTGGTAAACTAATGAGTACACTCAAAATACCTAACCTGGTATTGAAGTGATTGTTTTTCTATATATAGCACATTCCGTAGCAACAGCATAAAAAATTCATAATAATAATAATAATAATATTAATAACAGAGATAAATAAAAACAATACAAAAAACAGAAGTTAAACCGTCTGACCTTCATGGGCAATGCTCGCAACACCGCCTCTGCCTGTGATCCCAATGACAGGTTGCTGTCCGCTCCCCCATCCCCGGCCCCCCAGGGTAGACTCTGGTTTAGTCCACGGTAGGTGGAGTTATTCCCCCCTGGCCAGACCATCCAGCCCCCTATCTCCAGAGAGGGCGTGGTGGAAGAACCGAAGCCCCCCAGTAGGGCTACTCCTCCTGGGGTTCCCATCCTGGGATGGTCCCCTGGGCTCTGGAGGTCCTGGCTGGACCTGGACTACACCCCGGTCACCACCAGAGGGGGGCTCTGGACCCACCCAGAGGCCCACAGGTCATCAGGATAATTGGGATTGGCTTGGTTGGGGGTTAAAATGTCTTGTCTAGTTGTGGATAGTCCAAGTTTATCCACTTAGAAAGTCCTATCGGGACATTCAGAGAGTTGGGGGTTGACTTGGTCTGGGTTCGAGGGTAAAATAGTATTGTGGTGTTGTCTCGTGACGGTCACAAAAGGAACAGTCCAGACTCCAGTTAACGTTCACATGGAAGTACTCTGATGTTCATTGTGATTGTAGTGTTCTCTTGAAGTAGAGCACCAAATGGTTCTGGGGACAACGCCCCTGACCCTAAGCTGAGTGTAGGCTATAGCTCAGCAGGCCAACACAGTCCTGTAGGAAGAGTCCACTGTGGTTTTCTGAAAAGGGATTTTCCAGGAAGGTCTTCTTTAGAAGGTCAATGGTTTCCCTTTGTGTTGCGTTGTTGGTTACTTTCCTCTTTCAGATAAGAAGCATCGGTTCTTGTTCTCCATGTTTAGAAAGCTCTAGAGAAAAGGGAAAACAACAATGAGCTGGACTGTGTGTCATGTTTTACCTTTATTTAACTCGGCAAATCAGTTATGAATATATCCTTATTTTCAATGACAGCCTAGGAACAGTGGGTTAACTGCCTTGTTCAGCGGCAGAGCGACAGTTTTTTTACCTTGTCAGCTCTGGGATTTGATCTTGCAAGCTTTCAGTTACGAGTCCAACACTCTAACAACTAGGCTACCTGCCACCCCCAGTGTGTGTGTGTGTGTGTGTGTGTGTGCACATTTGTGTGTGCGTGTGTGTGTGTGTGCATGTGTGTATGTGGACGTGTTTAACTATGTTTGTGGGGGACAGATGTCCCCACAAGAATAGTAAACAAACAAAAATGTTGTTAGTCCCCACAAGGTCAAATGCTATTTCTAGGGGGTTTAGGGTTAAGGTTAAAATGAGTGTTAGGGTTAGGATTAAGTTCAGGGTTATGGTTAGGGAAAATAGGATTTTGAATGGGACTGAATTATGTGTCCCAACAAGGTGTATCACTGCAACCTTAAAGGTCCTCAATGATGTCACCATTCCCCTTAATTCCAAGCAATGTTGTGCTGCTATTTTTATTGACTTGGCCAAAGCTTTTGATACGGTAGACCATTCCATTCTTGTGGGCTAAGGAGTATTGGTGTCTCTGAGTGGTCTTTGGCCTGGTTTGCTAACAACCTCTCTCAAAGAGTGCAGTGTATAAAGTCAGAACATCTGCTGTCTCAGCCACTGCCTGTCACCGAGGGAGTACAACAAGGCTCGATCCTAGGCCTCACACTCTTCTCAATTTACATCAACAACATAGCTCAGGCAGTAGGAAACTCTCATCTATTTATATGCAGATGATACAGTCTTATACTCAGCTGGCCCCTCCCCAGATTTCTATACCCTTAACCTTGTTCTGAACACCTCCAAAACAAAGGTCATGTGGTTTGGTAAGAAGAATGTCCTTCTCCCCACAGGTGTGATTACTACCTCTGAGGGTTTAGTGCTTGAGGTAGTCACCTCATACAAGTACTTGAGAGTATGACTAGACGGTGCACTGTCCTTCTCTCAGCACATATCAAAGCTGCAGGCTAAAGTTAAATCTAGACTTGGTTTCCTCTACTGTAATCGCTCCTCTTTCACCCCAGCTGCCAAACTAACCCTGATTCAGATGACCGTCCTACCCATGCTAGATTACGGAGACATCATTTCTAGATTGGCAGGAAAGGGTGCTCTCGAGCGGCTAGATGTTCTTTACCATTCGGCCATCAGATTTGCCACCAATGTTCCTTATAGGACATATCACTGCACTCTATACTCCTCTGTAAACTGGTCATCTCTGTTTACCCGTTGCAAGACCCACTGGTTGATGCTTATTTATAAAACCCTCTTAGGCCTCACTCCCCCCTATCTGAGATATCTACTGCAGCCCTCATCCTCCACATACAATACCTTTTCTGCCAGTCACATTTTGTTAAAGGTCCCCAAAGCACACACATCCCTGGGGTCGCTTGTCTTTTCAGTTCGCTGCAGCTAGCGACTGGAACGAGCTGCAACAAACACTCAAACTGGACAGTTTTATTTCAATCTCTTCATTCAAAGACTCAATCATGGACACTCTGACAGTTGTGGCTGCTTTGTGTGATGTATTGTTGTCTCTACCTTCTTGCCCTTTGTGCTGTTGTCTGTGCCCAATAATGTTTGTACCATGTTTTGTGCTACTACCATGTTGTTGTCATGTTGTGTTGCTGTATTGTTGTTTTAGGTCTCTCTTTATGTAGTGTTGGGTTGTCTCTCTTGTCATGATGTGTGTTTTGTCCTATATTTCTATTTTATTTGTTATTTATTTTTAATCCTAGCCCCCATCCCCACAGGACGCATTTTGCCTTTTGGTTGGCTGTCATTGTAAATAAGAATTTGTTGTTAACTGACTTGCCTTGTTAAATAAAGGTTAAATAAATCAAATAAAATAAAGTTATACAAGACTGTGTGTGTGTTTATGTGTGTGTGTATCTGTTTACTTGAGATAAACAGCCTACAGCCTCGAATGCCTATAAAGCTAATGCAGTTCGGGAGGCTTAGAATAATGAAATGGGATACACTTATATGGGCTGCATTCCAAATGGAACCTTTTCCATTTTCCCTATGGGCCGTGGTCAAAAGTAGTGCACTATATAGGGAATAATGCGCAAATTGAGAAGCAGCCCTGGCGTTGTTCAGACAATACGTCCCAGACTGCCAGAGCCCTACAGGGTGGTAAACATGGCTATAAAACAGCAGGATATAAATGATCAAATAGATAACAAGAGAACAACCTTTCAAGATTTACAGTAGCAGTCAAAAGTCTGGACACACCTACTCATTCCAGGGTTTTTCTTTATTTTTACTATTTTCTACATTGTAGAATAATAGTGAAGACATCAAAACTATGGAATAACACATATGGAATCATGTAGTAACCAAAAAAGTGTTAATCAAATCAAAGTATGTTTGAGATTCTTCAAAGTAGCCACCCTTTGCCTTGATGACAGCTTTGCACACTCTTGGAGAGAGAGACAGAGACAAGGAGACAAACATGCTGTAGATAAGAAAGGAACACAACTAAACAGGAAGAGATCTACCAACTGTATTATAGTTATACGATGTGCAAGTGACGTGAATTTAACTTAACTTCCTTGTTTAGCAGGCTAAGAATACGCCTCATATTTGCATTGTCAAAGTCATGAAAATGCGGCTATTTAAGATATATATTAAATGAAATAGATAAGAAGGGAACAAAACTAAACAGAAAGAGACAAAGAAAGGGGGGAGAGAGAGATATGGAGTCATAGAGACAGAGAAAGAGAGAGAGGGAGAGAGAGGGAGAGAGGTAGAGGGCCATAGAGGGAGATAGAGACAGAGAGACAGAGAGACAGACAGAGAGGGGGAGAGAGGTAGAGGGCCATAGAGGGAGATAGAGACAGAGAGACAGAGAGACAGACAGAGAGGGGGAGAGAGGTAGAGGGCCATAGAGGGAGATAGAGACAGAGAGACAGACAGAGAGGGGGAGAGAGGTAGAGGGCCATAGAGGGAGATAGAGACAGAGAGACAGAGAGACAGACAGAGAGGGGGAGAGAGGTAGAGGGCCATAGAGGGAGATAGAGACAGAGAAACAGAGAGACAGACAGAGAGACAGAGAGACAGACAGAGAGGGGGAGAGAGGTAGAGGGCCATAGAGGGAGATAGAGACAGAGAGACAGAGAGACAGACAGAGAGACAGAGAGACAGACAGAGAGGGGGAGAGAGGTAGAGGGCCATAGAGGGAGATAGAGACAGAGAGACAGAGAGACAGACAGAGAGGGGGAGAGAGGTAGAGGGCCATAGAGGGAGATAGAGACAGAGAGACAGACAGAGAGACAGAGAGACAGACAGAGAGGGGGAGAGAGGTAGAGGGCCATAGAGGGAGAGACAGACAGAGAGACAGACAGAGAGAGAGGGGGAGAGAGGTAGAGGGCCATAGAGGGAGATAGAGACAGAGAGACAGAGAGACAGACAGAGAGGGGGAGAGAGGTAGAGGGCCATAGAGGGAGATAGAGACAGAGAAACAGAGAGACAGACAGAGAGACAGAGAGACAGACAGAGAGGGGGAGAGAGGTAGAGGGCCATAGAGGGAGATAGAGACAGAGAAACAGAGAGACAGACAGAGAGGGGGAGAGAGGTAGAGGGCCATAGAGGGAGATAGAGACAGAGAAACAGAGAGACAGACAGAGAGACAGAGAGACAGACAGAGAGGGGGAGAGAGGTAGAGGGCCATAGAGGGAGATAGAGACAGAGAGACAGAGAGACAGACAGAGAGGGGGAGAGAGGTAGAGGGCCATAGAGGGAGATAGAGACAGAGAAACAGAGAGACAGACAGAGAGACAGAGAGACAGACAGAGAGGGGGAGAGAGGTAGAGGGCCATAGAGGGAGATAGAGACAGAGAAACAGAGAGACAGAAAGACAGACAGAGAGACAGAGAGACAGACAGAGCCAACCTTGGGGTCATACTGTATCTTAATGATGACCATGATTCATCAGACTCATATGGTATCATTAATCACTGGATTTTAATCCCTGTGTGTGTATTTCTCTCTCGCTCCACCCCCCTCTCTATCTCTCTATCCCCCCTCTCCCCTCTCTCTATCTCTCTCCCCCTCTCCATCTCTCTCCCCATCTCTCTCCCCCCTCTCCCCTCTCTCTCCCCCCTCTCCCCTCTCTCTCTCTATCTCTCTCTCTATCTCTCTCTACCCCCTCTCTCTATCTCCCCCTCTCCCCTCTCTCTCTATCTCTCTCTCCCCCCTCTCTCTATCTCCCCCTTCTCTCTATCTCTCTCCCCCCCTCTCCCCTCTCTGTCTCCCCCCTCTCCCCTCTCTCTATCTCTCTCTCTTCCTGCGACAGCGTCACACACTGATAGTCTGATGTCTCTATCAATATGAAGTCTGTATCATGACAGTCAGTCAGTCACATTCATCCTGTGTGTGTGTGTGTGTGTGTGTGTGTGTGTGTGTGTGTGTGTGTGTGTGTGTGTGTGTGTGTGTGTGTGTGTGTGATGTCTGTATCATAATGACAGACAGTCATTCATCCTTCCTGTCTCAGTGATGACTCACTGTCGTCGTAGCGACCAAATACATTTAGGCGGGAGGTTCTAACGAACCAATAAGGAGGGGGTATGGTATAACGACCAATATACCACGGCTAAGGGTGGTATACGACGCGAAGCATAGCCTGGATACAGCCCTTAGCCATGGTATATTGGCCATATACCACAAACCCCCGAGATGCCTTATTGCTATTATAAACTGGTTACCAACGTAATTAGAACAGTAAACAAGTCCAATTATTATATAATTATGTAATTGTGTAATGTGTCTTTAAATCTCGAGCTTCAAATATTTTGATGGAAGGCATCGGGTATGACTAAACCAAAACAGGAATGTAGTTTATATCTACATTTACATTTACATTTAAGTCATTCAGCAGACGCTCTTATCCAGAGCGACTGAAACGTTTTCATGAAGTTGATGATAATCTTGAAGCTTATTCATAAGACCCCGGACGTGACCCCGGACGTGACCCCGGACGTGCCCCCGTACGTGACCCCGTACGTCACCCCGGACGTGACCCCGTACCTGACCCCGGACGTGCCCCCGGACGTGACCCTGGACGTGCCCCCGGACGTGACCCCGGACGTGACCCCGTACGTGACCCCGGACGTGACCCCGGACGTGACCCCGGACGTGCCCCCGGACGTGACCCCGGACGTGACCCCGTACGTGACCCCGGACGTGACCCCGGACGTGACCCCGGACGTGCCCCCGGACGTGCCCCCGGACGTGACCCCGGACGTGACCCCGGACGTGACCCCGGACGTGACCCCGGACGTGACCCCAGACGTGACCCCGTACGTGACCCCGGACGTGACCCCAGACGTGACCCCAGACGTGACCCCGTACGTGACCCCAGACGTGACCCCGTACGTGACCCCGTACGTGACCCCGGACGTATGAGGAAGTGTCACTTTGCGTATTCTTCCTTGATACTGTGTTGGTACAGTGTAGCGACCGTGGTGATGCCTCCATTCAGCGATACCAAGTCTCCTGAACATCCTATTGAGCTCCTCTATTGGTTGTCCATTGGTTGTCTGTTGGTTGTCCATTGGTTGTCCATTGGTTGCCCATTGGATGTCCATTGGTTGTCCATTGGTTGTCCATTGGTTGTACAATGACAAGTCCATATCAAGTGAGTATCTAGAGTGGGTCTCAGCTACTGAGTAGAAACAAGTTACCCCCCTCACCCAACCACTGATACAGGGCCAGCTATATTTCCCCCCACCCAAATGGTCAAGGTTATATTGAGTGACAGGTAATCTGATCCTAGATCAGTGTTTAATGGTAACGATAAAAAACACTTAGGTTGTTTCCACATCTGGATCGCCGGCATAGGCACACACACACACACACACACACACACACACACACACACACACACACACACACACACACACACACACACACACACACACACACACACACACACACAAACACTTACGTTTCCACCACATCCGGATCGATGATGCTCTCTTGACCTGCTGCAGCTTCCTCCTCTGCTATCTCTTTCCTCTTCAGTATCCCTCGTTTATTCACCGCCGCCCCGAAGAGTGGGATCAACTTCCATCTGCCTAGAGAGGGAGGGAGGGAGGGAGGGAGGGAGGGAGGGAGGGAGGGAGGGAGGGAGGGAGGGAGCAAGGGAAGGAGAGAGATGGTAAGAGAGAAAAAGAGACCCTAACCTTAACCATAAACCTAACCCTAACTCCTAAACCTAACCTTAACCATAAACCTAACCCTAACTCCTAAACCTAACCATAAACCTAACCCTAACTCCTAAACCTAACCTTAACCATAAACCTAACCCTAACTCCTGAACCTAACCTTATCCATAAACCTAACCCTAACTCCTAAACCTAACCTTAACCATAAACCTAACCCTAACCCTAACTCCTAAACCTAACCATAAACCTAACGCTAACTCCTAAACCTAACCTTAACCATAAACCTAACCCTAACTCCTGAACCTAACCTTATCCATAAACCTAACCCTAACTCCTAAACCTAAACCTAACCATAAACCTATCCCTAACCCTAACTCCTAAACCTAACCATAAACCTAACCCTAACTCCTAAACCTAACCTTAACCATAAACCTAACCCTAACTCCTAAACCTAACCATAAACCTAACCCTAACTCCTAAACCTAACCTTAACCATTAACCATAAACCTAACCCTAACTCCTAAACCTAACCTTAACCATAAACCTAACCCTAACTCCTAAACCTAAACCTAATCCTTAACCCCTAACCCTAAATCTAAATCTAACACTAATTCTAACCATAAACCTCCTAGAAATAATCCCCAGTTCGTGGAATTTCTGTTAGTTTACCATTCTTGTGAGAACGTCCGGTATATTTAAACGTGTCTACAAGCGCTGCAGCCAGGCCTTATAATATCAGCATAAAGCTTTATCCTAACCAGAGCATAAACAGTCAACTCTACAGAATGTTAATACAGTCACACACTCACACATGCACGTCAACAGTCACTCGCTCGCACACACACACACACACACACACACACACACACACACACACACACACACACACACACACACACACACATGTAACAGGGTTGGTTATGTTTCCACTTGCCTCTAAAGAAATGTGTACTTAATGTTCAAGCATTCGTATTGGTTGGTTCAAATGATGACACTAAGGTGTGTTGTGATTGGCTCCGCTTGCAGATAGGGGGAGATCGCGAACGTCAGGTCTTCCCAGTATGAAAATGTGATGCAAGGGGTAGGTCACGTTCTGAATACTGTTTTATATTTTATATTTTACAATGTGTTCAAGTTTGCTGTACGTTACGGATTTATACATGTGTGAGTATATGGTACCTGTTAGGGATTTAGGGGCTTTCTGGGATGTGCTTTGGCATATGATTGCTGTAGATAAGTGTTAGCTAGCATACATCGTTGTAATGGTCACATAAGCCCACTGCTAACACAGTTGTCTTCATGCTACAGCTTTTGTCATCGACAGCCATCAGTACCATTAAGCCCTGCACAACTACCGTGCTGTTTCTCATTTAACAACAGGTATTTACACATGTTATATTTTGTATTGTATTTTTGTATTTTGTGACCCAGTATGAAAATGTGATGCAAGGGCTTTTGTCATCGACAGCCATCAGTACCATTAAGCCCTGCACAACTACCGTGCTGTTTCTCATTTAACAACAGAAATAAATGATGCTCAACTGGGACCGCTGGCTGATGTGATTTATTAGGGAAAAAAAACACAACGCAAGGAGAGTACGCTATACATCTGTTACACACACACACACGCACACGCACACGCACACACACACACACGCAAACACACATACACACAAACACGCACACAGACACACACACAAACACACACAAACACACATACACACACACAATAGTATGTTCATCCATCTATTTACACACTGTGGGCTTAATGGGTTTCTAGAACAGATGATTTTCACCCTTACAGGAATAACGTAGATGGAGTTATGGAGAGAGAGAACAGATGGCTTTCACTCTTTCAGGAATAAAATAGATGGATTTATGGTGTTAGAGGGAGAGAGAGAGAGAACAGAGAGAACAGAGAGAGAACAGAGACAATAGAGAGAGAACAGAGAGAGAACAGAGAGAATAGAGAGGAAGAGAGAAGAAGAGAACAGAGAGAGAGAGTACAGAGAAATAGAACAGAGAGAGTACAGAGAGAACAGAGAGAACAGAGAGAACAGAGAGAGAACAGAGAGAATAGAGAGAGAACAGAGAGAGAATAGAGAGAATAGAGAGAGAACAGAGAGAGAATAGAGAGAATAGAGAGGAAGAGAGAAGAAGAGAACAGAGAGAGAGAGTACAGAGAAATAGAACAGAGAGAGTACAGAGAGAACAGAGAGGAAGAGAACAAAGAGAATAAAGATAGAACAGAGAAAACATATAGGAAGAGAACAGAGAGAGAACAGAGAAGAAGAGAACAGAGAGAGAGAGTACAGAGAAATAGAACAGAGAGAGTACAGAGAGAACAGAGAGGAAGAGAACAAAGAGAATAAAGATAGAACAGAGAAAACATATAGGAAGAGAACAGAGAGAGAACAGAGAAGAAGAGAACAGAGAGAGAGAGTACAGAGAAATAGAACAGAGAGAGTACAGAGAGAACAGAGAAGAAGAGAACAGAGAGAGAGAGTACAGAGAAATAGAACAGAGAGAGTACAGAGAGAACAGAGAAGAAGAGAACAGAGAGAGAGAGTACAGAGAAATAGAACAGAGAGAGTACAGAGAGAACAGAGAAGAAGAGAACAGAGAGAATAAAGATAGAACAGAGAAAACATATAGGAAGAGAACAGAGAGAGAACAGAGAAGAAGAGAACAGAGAGAGAGAGTACAGAGAAATAGAACAGAGAGAGTACAGAGAGAACAGAGAAGAAGAGAACAGAGAGAGAGAGTACAGAGAAATAGAACAGAGAGAGTACAGAGAGAACAGAGAAGAAGAGAACAGAGAGAGAGAGTACAGAGAAATAGAACAGAGAGAGTACAGAGAGAACAGAGAAGAAGAGAACAGAGAGAATAAAGATAGAACAGAGAAAACATATAGGAAGAGAACAGAGAGAGAACAGAGAAGAAGAGAACAGAGAGAGAGAGTACAGAGAAATAGAACAGAGAGAGTACAGAGAGAACAGAGAAGAAGAGAACAGAGAGAGAGAGTACAGAGAAATAGAACAGAGAGAGTACAGAGAGAACAGAGAAGAAGAGAACAGAGAGAATAAAGATAGAACAGAGAAAACATATAGGAAGAGAACAGAGAGGAAAAGAACAGAAAGAGAATGAACAGAAAATAGAGATGGAACAGAGAGAACAGAGAGAGAACAGAGGGAACAGAGAGAACAGAGAGAGAACAGATGGAACAGAGAGAGAACAGAGAGAATAGAGATAGAACAGAAAGAACAGAGAGAACAGAGAGCGAGAACAGAAAAAGACAGAACAGAAAGGGAGAAAGAAAAGAGAGGTAGAGAGAACCAAGAGAGAGAACAGAGAGAAAGAACAGAGAGGAAAAAGGACAGAGAGAACAGAGAGAGAGAACAGAGGGAACAGAGAGAGAGAACAGAGGGAACAGAGAGAGAGAACAGAGGGAACAGAGAGAGAGAACAGAGGGAACAGAGAGAGAGAACAGAGGGAACAGAGAGAGAACAGAGAGAACAGAGAGAATGGAGAGAGACAGAACATAAGAAGAGAGAAAAGAGAGGAAGAGGAAAAAGAGAGGGAGAGAACAGAGAGAGAACAGTTACAGAGAGAGAACAGAGAGAGAATAGAGAGAGAATAGAGAAAACAGAGAGAGAACAGAGAGAGAACAGAGAGAGAACAGAGAGAGAACAGAGAGAGAACAGAGAGAGAACAGAGAGAGAAAGAACAGAGAGAACAGAGAGAGAAAGAACAGAGGTAAAGAGAGGAAGAGGAAAAAGAGAGGGAGAGAACACAGAGAGAACAGTTACAGAGAGAGAACAGAGAGAGAATAGAGAGAGAATAGAGAGAGAACAGTTACAGAGAGAGAACAGAGAGAGAATAGAGAGAGAATAGAGAAAACAGAGAGAGAACAGAGAGCAGAGAGAGAACAGAGAGAGAACAGAGAGCAGAGAGAGAACAGAGAGAGAACAGAGAGAGAGAACAAAGAGAGAGAACAGAGAGAGAGAATAGAGAGAACAGAGAGAGAACAGAGAGAGAGAACAAAGAGAGAGAACAGAGAGAGAGAATAGAGAGAACAGAGAGAGAGAACCGAGAGAACAGAGAGAACAGAGAGAGAGAAAACAGAGAGAAAGAAGCAATAAAGCAGCTTGAATTTGAATTTGAGAACAGAGAGAGAACAGAGAGAGAACAGAGAGAGAACAGAGAGAGAGAGAACAGAGAGAAAGAACAGAGAGAGAACAGAGAGAGAACAGAGAGAGAACAGAGAGAGAGAGAACAGAGAGAGAACAGAGAGAGAACCCGAGAGGAAGAAAGAACAGAAAGAACAAAGAGAACAGAGAAAGAGAGAGAGAGAACCCGAGAGGAAGAAAGAACAGAAAGAACAAAGAGAACAGAGAAAGAGAGAGAGAGATCAGAGAGGAAGAAAGAACTGAGAGGAGGAGAGAAAAGAGAGAGAACAGAGAGAGAAGAGAGACCAGAGGAAGAGAATGAAAGGCAGAGAGAGAACAAGAGCCATTATCAGCGTAAACAACATCTACACCACCATGTGATGGAGAGAGAGAGCGAAAGAAAGAGAGAGAGAGACAAAAAAGAGAGCAAGGGAGAGAGAGAGAAAGAGAGAGGGAGATGATGGAGAGACCATTAATGTTGGTGACCTCAGGGATATTATGTTGTTTAATCTGCTACCCTATCTCGTACATAAGAGAAGAACACAACACACAGACACACACACACACACACACACACACACACACACACACACACACACACACACACACACACAGACAAGTGCGAGAGGTTGTCCTCTCTCTGATAAGGACTCCTCAGAGAGAGAACAGTAATACAATCTACATGAAGAACTAGTAATACTACTGGTGCAGTGTTAGCCGTGCGTAGTGTGTCGTGGAAATTCCAATCAATAATGAGGAGAGACAAGGTCAATCACCAATCAGGATATTACTTTGTTCACAACTTATTAATAGCATTGATTAATTATTGCAATAATGAAGCTGGTTGACGACCCACCCCTAGATGATTCGTTGCCCAACGAGTGGATTTGAGCCACAGCAGTTTATAGACAAGTACATCCTCCTGAATGTTCATGACAAACAACAGATGTATGGAATGGGTCACAAGGTTAGGATTTGTATGAAACATAATAATGATTCATACTAATAATTCAAGACTGTTCTCATTTTGTAGAAACCCATACCCGAGCCATCTCTACCTGGTACCTTCCAGTCAACCCCGAAGCCATGTGTCCCTGGTACCTTCCAGTCAAACCGAAGCCATGTCTCCCTGGTACCTTCCAGTCAAACCGAAGCCATCTCTCCCTGGTACCTTCCAGTCAAACCGAAGCCATGTCTCCCTGGTACCTTCCAGTCAAACCAGAGCATCTCTCCCTGGTACCTTCCAGTCAAACCAGAGCATCTCTCCCTGGTACCTTCCATTCAAACCAGAGCCATCTCTCCCTGGTACCTTCCAGTCAAACCGATGCCATGTCTCCCTGGTACCTTCCAGTTAAACCAGAGCATGTCTCCCTGGTACCTTCCAGTCAAACCAGAGCATCTCTCCCTGGTACCTTCCAGTCAAACCGATGCCATGTCTCCCTGGTACCTTCCAGTCAAACCGATGCCATCTCTCCCTGGTACCTTCCAGTTAAACCAGAGCATCTCTCCCTGGTACCTTCCAGTCAAACCAGAGCCATCTCTCCCTGGTACCTTCCAGTCAAACCAGAGCCATCTCTCCCTGGTACCTTCCAGTCAAACCAGAGCCATCTCTCCCTGGTACCTTCCAGTCAACCCCGAAGCCATGTGTCCCTGGTACCTTCCAGTCAACCCCGAAGCCATGTGTCCCTGGTACCTTCCAGTCAACCCCGAAGCCATGTGTCCCTGGTACCTTCCAGTCAAACCGATGCCATCTCTCCCTGGTACCTTCCATTCAAACCAGAGCCATCTCTCCCTGGTACCTTCCAGTCAAACCAGAGCATCTCTCCCTGGTACCTTCCAGTCAAACCAGAGCCATCTCTCCCTGGTACCTTCCATTCAAACCAGAGCCATCTCTCCCTGGTACCTTCCAGTCAAACCAGAGCATCTCTCCCTGGTACCTTCCATTCAAACCAGAGCATCTCTCCCTGGTACCTTCCAGTCAAACCAGAGCCATCTCTCCCTGGTACCTTCCATTCAAACCAGAGCATCTCTCCCTGGTACCTTCCATTCAAACCAGAGCATCTCTCCCTGGTACCTTCCATTCAAACCGAAGCCATCTCTCCCTGGTACCTTCCAGTCAAACCAGAGCCATCTCTCCCTGGTACCTTCCATTCAAACCAGAGCATCTCTCCCTGGTACCTTCCATTCAAACCAGAGCCATCTCTCCCTGGTACCTTCCAGTCAAACCGGAGCATCTCTCCCTGGTACCTTCCAGTCAAACCAGAGCATCTCTCCCTGGTACCTTCCAGTCAAACCAGAGCATCTCTCCCTGGTACCTTCCATTCAAACCAGAGCATCTCTCCCTGGTACCTTCCAGTCAAACCAGAGCATCTCTCCCTGGTACCTTCCAGTCAAACCGATGCCATCTCTCCCTGGTACCTTCCAGTCAAACCGATGCCATCTCTCCCTGGTACCTTCCAGTCAAACCAGAGCATCTCTCCCTGGTACCTTCCAGTCAAACCAGAGCATCTCTCCCTGGTACCTTCCAGTCAAACCAGAGCCATCTCTCCCTGGTACCTTCCAGTCAAACCAGAGCCATCTCTCCCTGGTACCTTCCAGTCAAACCAGAGCCATCTCTCCCTGGTACCTTCCATTCAAACCAGAGCATCTCTCCCTGGTACCTTCCAGTCAAACCAGAGCCATCTCTCCCTGGTACCTTCCATTCAAACCAGAGCATCTCTCCCTGGTACCTTCCAGTCAAACCAGAGCATCTCTCCCTGGTACCTTCCATTCAAACCAGAGCATCTCTCCCTGGTACCTTCCAGTCAAACCAGAGCCATCTCTCCCTGGTACCTTCCATTCAAACCAGAGCATCTCTCCCTGGTACCTTCCAGTCAAACCAGAGCATCTCTCCCTGGTACCTTCCAGTCAAACCAGAGCATCTCTCCCTGGTACCTTCCATTCAAACCAGAGCATCTCTCCCTGGTACCTTCCAGTCAAACCAGAGCATCTCTCCCTGGTACCTTCCATTCAAACCAGAGCATCTCTCCCTGGTACCTTCCAGTCAAACCAGAGCCATCTCTCCCTGGTACCTTCCATTCAAACCAGAGCATCTCTCCCTGGTACCTTCCAGTCAAACCAGAGCATCTCTCCCTGGTACCTTCCATTCAAACCAGAGCATCTCTCCCTGGTACCTTCCAGTCAAACCAGAGCATCTCTCCCTGGTACCTTCCATTCAAACCAGAGCATCTCTCCCTGGTACCTTCCAGTCAAACCAGAGCCATCTCTCCCTGGTACCTTCCATTCAAACCAGAGCATCTCTCCCTGGTACCTTCCAGTCAAACCAGAGCATCTCTCCCTGGTACCTTCCATTCAAACCAGAGCATCTCTCCCTGGTACCTTCCAGTCAAACCAGAGCCATCTCTCCCTGGTACCTTCCAGTCAAACCAGAACCATCTCTCCCTGGTACCTTCCAGTCAAACCAGAGCCATCTCCCTCACATGAATGGAATGTGGCATAAGGCATCGTAAATCAACTGTCAGCATTGAGCTCCAGAGGCCCAATTCAATTCACACAGACACAATATGTGACTAACCACCTGGATTCAGTCTTATGTAGCAATCACAGACAATTGTGTTTTTTACATTGGTAAAAAGTAGAGACTCAGAGCTACAAAATGGTACATCATACACTGCATTTTTGTGGAACAATGGGAAAGTAATTCTGCTTTGAAAGTTGATTAACTTGTGAACTGACTTTTGAGAAAAGGGTCATTGAATGTTTTGGTACCTACTGCAGAGCTCTCCTTTGTCTACACCCATTCAGCATTGTTCCCTCTTAAACCAGTCCTACCTATCCATTTAAGTATTCACATGTGAGGTAATGTGCTAAACAGTGAGTAGTGTAGTAAAGATTAAGACTAAAAGTCATAAAAGTAGTAGCCTATAGTAAGGAAAAATACCAGGAAAACAGAAAGTGTCCAGATAAAAATATGTTCTAATTATTAGATGATGCGTACCCAGACAGACTTGTCTAAATTGATGGGTCATGTGAAAGAAATGCTATAAGCCCCAGCCACATCCAGTGGTGGGAAAAGTATGTCATACTTGTAAATGTAAAGATACTTTAATAGAAAATGACGGAAGTAAAAGTCACCCAGTATAATACTACTTGAGTAAAAGTCTCAAGTATCAAAAGTAGAAGTATAAATCATTTCAAATTTGTTATATTAAACCAGATTGCCCAATAAATAAATAAAAATGTTTTATTGACGGATAGCCAGGGCCACACTCCAACACTCAGACATCATTTACAGATAGCCAGGGGCACACTCCAACACTCAGACATCATTTACAGATAGCCAGGGGAACACTCCAACACTCAGACATCATTTACAGATAGCCAGGGGAACACTCCAACACTCAGACATCATTTACAGATAGCCAGGGGCACGCTCCAACACTCAGACATCATTTACAGATAGCCAGGGGCACACTCCAACACTCAGACATCATTTACAGATAGCCAGGGGAACACTCCAACACTCAGACATCATTTACAGATAGCCAGGGGCACACTCCAACACTCAGACATCATTTACAGATAGCCAGGGGCACGCTCCAACACTCAGACATCATTTACAGATAGCCAGGGGAACACTCCAACACTCAGACATCATTTACAGATAGCCAGGGGCACACTACAACACTCAGACATCATTTACAGATAGCCAGGGACACACTCCAACACTCAGACATCATTTACAGATAGCCAGGGGAACACTCCAACACTCAGACATCATTTACAGATAGCCAGGGGCACACTCCAACACTCAGACATCATTTACAGATAGCCAGGGGCACGCTCCAACACTCAGACATCATTTACAGATAGCCAGGGGAACACTCCAACACTCAGACATCATTTACAGATAGCCAGGGGAACACTCCAACACTCAGACATCATTTACAGATAGCCAGGGGAACACTCCAACACTCAGACATCATTTACAGATAGCCAGGGGCATGCTCCAACACTCAGACATCATTTACAAATGAAGCATTTGTGTTTAGTGAGTCTGCCAGATCAGAGGCAGTAGGGATGACCAGGGATGTTCTCTTGATAAGTGTGTGAATTAGACAATTTTCCTGTCAAAATCTAACAAGTACTTTTGGGTGTCAGGGAAAATGTATGGAGTAAAAAGTACATTATTGTCTTTCAGAATGTGGTGAAGTAAAAGTTTCCAAAAATATAAATAGTCAAGTAATGTGCAGATACCCCCCAAAAATACTTAAGTAGTACTTTAAAGTATTTTTACTGAAGTACTTTACACCACTGCCCAAATGCCTTCACACAACATTAAAATACTTTATATACTGTTACACACACACTTATCACATAGTATTCCATACATAAGTCAAGTCCATGCACCCTGAGTAGAAATCTGAGTGAGGTGCACATGTACAGTACATAAACAGATGCATGCGCCATATATTTATGTGGTGGTCACATGATACGGTCACATGATATTGTTGTGGTATGTCAAAAGATCATGTTTTACGACAACACATAAGAATATTAGTTTTATATAGCAATATTTAGCTAAGTGGATGGATCTCTACAGAAGGTGTAAATAGAACAGCCAAATGGTTACTTACATAGTAGCAATATCAGAAATAGTGTCAGTATAAACAAAATAATATGCAGTATGTACAAGAACAATATCAAGAACGATATCAGTGATAGACGAGGTAGTTGTGTGTACAATCAGGGGTAAAGTGGCTGAGCAGCAGGATAAATAGTAGCAGCAACGTACAGCGGTGTTAAACATTTTTCTTTTACTGTCACGTTCTGACCAGTAAAGGGGTTATTTGTTATTATAGTTTGGTCAGGATGTGGCAGGGGGTGTTTGTTTAGAGTGTTTCGGGGTTTATTTGGTATGTTATTATGTAAGAGGGGTGTGTTTGTTTTGTGTTGTAGTGGTTTTTCGGTATTGTTCTGGTTTTGTATTTCTATGATTTTCTAGGTTGTGTATTTCTTTGTTGGCCTGGTATGGCTCTCAATCAGGAACAGCTGTACATCGTTGTTGCTGATTGGGAGTCATACTTAGGTAGCCCTTTTTTTCACTTGTGGTTTGTGGGAAGTAGTTTTTTGCATAGCTGTGTGTAGCCTGCATTACTGTGCGTTCGTTCGTTTTCTTGTTTTGTTTTTTCAGTGTTCAAATAAAAGTTAAAATGAGCACTCAACCCGCTGCGCCTTGGTCCACTTCATATGACGACCGTTACATTTACGTTCAAATGGCTCTCCTGTGAAATTGTGACTTGCGACATACGCCTAGTTTCCTGAAACGGGTCACATACATATAGTTATAAGAACCCCCATCAGTCATTTGATGCAATAACAGTATTATAACATAATCTTGTTATTTCACCCACAACCAGCTGTATGCCCCAAAAAACATTTCAGCGCCGACTAAAAACTCTCAGCAAAAAGGAAAGGGGAATGGGGGGGGGGGGGGGGGATTACACATCAAGGAGTGCTGGTCTAGGATCAGTTTTCACTTTTAAATCATAATGAATAACGTTGATCCTAGATCAGCACTCCTGCTCTGAGATGCTTTGTGGTTATGAGTCCTGGTCCTATACAGCCACAGCTCTGGGAGCAGTTTTACTGCTGTACAACTAGTTCTCTGTTATACTCAATATACACTGAACAAAAATATAAACGCAACATGTAAGGTGTTGGTCCCATCTTTCATGAGCTGAAATAAAAGATCCCAGAAAATGTTCTATACGCACAAAAAGCATTTTTTTTACCTCAAACTTGGTGCACAAATGTGTTTACATCCCTGTTAGAGAGAATTTCTGCTTTTCCCATATAATCCATCCACCTGACAGGTGTGGCATATCAAGAAGCTGATTAAACAGCATGATCATTACACAGGTGCACCTTGGGCTGGGGACACAAAACACAATGCCACAGATGCCTACATTTTTGACGGAGCGTGCAACTGGCATGCTGACCGCAGGAATGTCCACCAGAGCTGTTGTCAGAGAATTGAATGTTGATTTCTATACCATAAGCCACCTCCAATGTCATTTTAGGGAATTTTGCAGTACGTCGAACCGGCCTCACAATCACAGAACATGTGTATGGTGTCGTGTGGACGAGCGGTTTGCTGATGTCAATGTTGAGTGCCCCATGGTGGCAGTGGGGTTATGGTATGGGCAGGCATAAGCTACGGACAACAAACATAATTGCATTATATCGATGGCAATTTGAATGCACAGAGATACCGTGACGATATCCTGAGGCCCATTGCCGTGCCATTCATTCATTTTTTATTTGCCAAGAGAGTTTTCATCAATACTTTTCGTGGCTGTTTATTTACCACCACAGACGGAAGCTGGCACTAAGACTGCATTCAGTCAGCTGTATAAGGAAATAAGCAAACTGGAAACCGCTCACCCAGAGGTGGCGCTCCTAGTGGCCAGGGATTTTAATGCAGGGAAACTTAAATCAGTTTTACCTAATTTCTATCAACATGTTAAATACGCAACCAGAGGGAAAAAAAAACCTAGATCACCCTGTGCTCCACACACAGAGACGCATACAAAGCTCTCCCTCACCATCCATTTTGCAAATCTGACCATAATTCTATCCTTCTAATTCCTGCTTACAAGCAAAAATTAAAGCAGGAAGCAGCAGTGACTCAGTCTATAAAAAGTGGTCAGATAAAGCAGACGCTAAACTACAGGACTGTTTTGCTATCACAGACTGGAACACGTTCCGGGATTCATCCGATGGCATTGAGGAGTACACCACATCAGTCACTGGCTTCATCAATAAGTGCATTGAGGACGTCGTCCCCACAGTGACTGTACGTACATACCCCAACCAGAAGCCATGGATTACAGGCAACATTCACACTGAGCTAAAGGGTAGAGCGGCTTTAGAGTGCGGGACTCTAACCCTGAAGCTTATAAGAAATCCTGCTATGCCCTCCGACAAACCATCAAACAGGCAAAGCGTCAATACAGAGCTAAGATTGAATTGTACTACACAGGGCTCTGACACACGTCTTATGTGGCAGGGCTTGCAAACTATTACAGCCTACAAAGGGAAGCACAGTCACGAGCTTCCCAGTGACATGAGCCTACCAGACGAGCTAAATCACTTCTATGCTTGCATCGAGGCAAGCAACACCGAGGCATGCATGAGAGCATCAGCTGTTCCGGATGACTGTGTGATCACGCTCTCCGTAGCCGACGTGAGTAAGACCTTTAAACAGGTCAACATTCACAAGGCCGCGGGGCCAGATGGATTACCAGGACGTGTGCTCCGGGCATGTGCTGACCAACTGGCAGGTGTCTTCACTGACATTTTCAACATGTCCCTGATGGAGTCTGTAATACCAACATGTTTCAAGCAGACCACCATAGTCCCTGTGCCCAAGGACATTAAGGCAACCTGGCTAAATGACTACCGACCAGTAGCACTCACATCTGTAGCCATGAAGTGCTTTGAAGGGATGGTCATGGCTCACATCAACACCATTATCCCAGAAACCCTAGACCCACTCCAATTTGCATACCGCCCAAGCAGATCCACAGATGATGCAATCTCTATTGCACTCCACACTGTCCTTACCCACCTGGACAAAATGAGCACCTATGTGAGAATGCTATTAATTGACTACAGCTCAGCGTTCAACACCATAGTACCCTCAAAGCTCATCACTAAGCTAAGGATCCTGGGACTAAACACCTCCCTCTGCAACTGGATCCTGGACTTCCTGACGGGCCGCCCCCATGTGGTGAGAGTAGGTAGCAACACATCCGCCACACTGATCCTCAGGGGTGCCTGCTCAGTCCCCTCCTGTACTCCCTGTTCACTCACGACTGCGTGGCCAGGCACGACTCCAACACCATCATTCAGTTTGCAGATGACACAACAGTGGTAGGCCTGATCACTGACAACAACGAGACAGCCTATAGGGAGGAGGTCAGAGACCTGGCCGGGTGGTGCCAGAATAACAACCTATCCCTCAACATAACCAAGACTAAGGAGATGATTGTGAACTACAGGAAAAGGAGGACCGAGCACGCCCCCATTCTCATCGACAGGGCTGTGGTGGAGCAGGTTGAGAGCTTCAAGTTCCTTGGTGTCCACATCACCAACAAACTAACATGGTCCAAGCACACCAAGACAGTCGTGAAAAGGGCATGACAAAGCCTATTTCCCCTCGGGAAACTAAAAAGATTTGGAATGGGTCCTCAGATCCTCAAAAGGTTCTACAGCTGCAACATCGAGAGCATCCTGACTGGTTGCATCACAGCCTGGTATGGCAACTGCTCGGCCTCCAACCGCAAGGCACTACAGAGGGTAGTGCGAATGGCCCAGTACATCATTGGGGTAAGCTGCCTGCCATCCAGGAACTCTACACCAGGCGGTGTCAGAGGAAGGCCTTAAAAATTGTCAAAGACCCCAGCCACCCCAGTCATAGACTTTTCTCTCTACTATCGCATTTCAAGCGGTACTGGAGCGCCAAGTCTAGGACCAAAAGGCTTCTCAACAGTTTTTACCCCCAAGCCATAAGACTCCAGAACAGGTAATCAAATGGCTACTTGGACTATTTGCATTGTACCGCCCCCCAACCCCTCTTTTACGCTGCTGTTACTCTCTGTTTATCATATATGCATAGTCACTTTAACCATACCTACATGTACATACTACCTCAATTAGTCCCACTAACCGGTGCCTGTATATAGCCTCGCTACTGTTATTTTTCACTGTCTTTTTTACTGTTGTTTTTATTTCTTTACTTATCTATTGTTCACCTAATACCTATTTTTTACTTAAAAATCGCATTGTTGGTTAGGGCCTGTAAGTAAACATTTCAGTGTAAGGTCTACAACTGTTGTATTCGGCGCACGTGACAAATAAACTTTGATTTGATTTGTCACCCATTGAGCATGTTTGAGATGCTCTGGACAGTGTGTACGACAGTGTGTTCCAGTTCCCACCAATATCCAGAAACTTCGCACAGCCATTGAAGAGGAGAGGGACAACATTCCACAGGCCACATTCAACAGCCTGATCAATTCTATGCAAAGGAGATGTTTTGTGTCGCATGAGGAAAATGTTGGTATTCTGATCCATGTCCCTAAACATTTTTTAAGGTTTCTGTCACCACAGATGCATATCTGTATTCCCAGTCATGTTAAATCCATAGATCAGGTTCTTAAGAATTTATTTAAATTGACTGATTTCCTTATATGAACTGTAACTCAGTAAAATCTTTGAAATTGTTGCATGTTAAGTTTATATTTTGTTTCAGTATACATCCACAGATGTTCTACACCTCTTGGCAGCTGAGGGAACATAACTTCACAAAACATTAATTAGCTTAACCTTTTTGGGTTATGAACAAGAAGACACATTACCGTTGTCTGACAGATAAGAAGATTGCCTTCTTTTTAACCTAACTATTTAAATAGACTGAATACTACTTCCTATGCTTTTCATACTTTTAATCTACCTTTGCTTTAAATACATGCTCCTCCTCCTCTGTATCCTACTCCAACTCAAAGTTTCCTTTCTCCTAATTGTCTTTATCTGGACTGTAACAGTTCTCACCTTCAAAAAATATTTCTCTCTCAAAGTTATTCCCTTTTTGGTTTGACACCCACACATTCACTTTGTCTTAGGTGAGCTGAATAAGAAGTGATTAGAGGTAACTTAAGGTCCTAGTGTGTGTGTACGGTAAGGTACGGTCTAGAGAGGTAGGAAGGTAAATTGTGGTCCAAGGGCATCAGGCAGGACAGAATCCTCAAGGGAGGAAGAAAAGAAGAGGGCTGCCTCCCCCAATTAACTTATGTTAGGAGGAAGAGGAGGAGGGATGGGGTGAGGAGACGAGAGGAGATGAGAGGTGAGGAGAGGTGAGGAGAGGGGAGGAGAGGTGAGGAGATGAGATGAGAGGTGAGGGGAGGAGAGGTGAGGAGAGGAGATGAGGAGAGGGGAGGAGAGGTGAGGAGAGGAGAGGTGAGGAGATGAGAGGTGAGGGGAGGAGAGGTGAGGATATGAGAGGTGAGGAGAGGTGAGGAGATGAGATGAGAGATGAGGGGAGGAGAGGTGAGGAGAGGAGATGAGAGGTGAGGAGAGGGGAGGAGAGGTGAGGAGAGGGGAGGAGAGGTGAGGAGAGGGGAGGGGAGGGGAGGAGATGAGAGGTGAGGAGAGGGGAGGAGAGGTGAGGAGAGGGGAGGAGAGGTGAGGAGAGGGGAGGGGAGGGGAGGAGATGAGAGGTGAGGAGAGGGGAGGAGAGGGGAGGAGATGAGAGGTGAGGTGAGGGGAGGAGAGGTGAGGAGAGGGGAGGAGAGGTGAGGAGAGGGGAGGAGATGAGATGAGAGGTGACGGGAGGGGAGGAGAGGTGAGGAGAGGATATGAGAGATGATGAGAGGGGAGGAGAGGTGAGGAGAGGTGAGGAGAGGGGAGGAGAGGTGAGGAGAGGAGATGAGAGGTGAGGAGAGGGGAGGAGAGGTGAGGAGAGGGGAGGAGAGGAGATGAGAGGTGAGGAGAGGGGAGGAGAGGTGAGGAGATGAGAGGTGAGGGGAGGAGAGGTGAGGAGAGGTGAGGAGAGGAGATGAGAGGTGAGGAGAGGGGAGGAGAGGTGAGGAGAGGATATGAGAGATGAGGAGAGGGGAGGAGAGGTGAGGAGAGGTGAGGAGATGAGAGGTGAGGGGAGGAGAGGTGAGGAGATGAGAGGTGAGGAGAGGGGAGGAGAGGTGAGGAGAGGAGATGAGAGGTGAGGAGAGGGGAGGAGAGGTGAGGAGATGAGAGGTGAGGGGAGGAGAGGTGAGGAGATGAGAGGTGAGGAGAGGGGAGGAGAGGTGAGGAGAGGAGATGAGAGGTGAGGAGAGGGGAGGAGAGGTGAGGAGAGGGGAGGACATGAGTGGTGAGGAGAGGAGATGAGAGGTGAGGAGAGGGGAGGAGAGGTGAGGAGAGGGGAGGACATGAGTGGTGAGGAGAGGAGAGATGAGGGGAGGAGAGTTGAGGAGAGGTGAGGAGATGAGAGGTGAGGAGAGGTGAGGAGAGGAGATGAGAGGAGAGGGGAGGAGAGGTGAGGAGAGGATATGAGAGATGATGAGAGGTGAGGAGCGGGGAGGAGAGGTGAGGAGAGGAGATGAGAGGAGAGGCGAGGGGAGGTGAGGAGAGGATATGAGAGATGATGAGAGGTGAGGAGAGGGGAGGAGAGGTGAGGAGATGAGAGGAGAGGAGATGAGAGGTGAGGAGATGAGAGGTGAGGAGAGGGGAGGAGAGGGGAGGAGAAGTGAGGAGAGGGGAGGACATGAGTGGTGAGGAGAGGTGACATTGTATTAGTTAATGTGACGACTGTTGCTCATCGAATGATTAAAGGTTTCTAACTGCGTGATTAAATGAATCAAGCAATTATTAACTCATTAACCTGGGGCACCATGGGAAAATTAGTTTTATTGAGTTTCTATTTCCCAAATTAACTCAAAAAATATCAGAATATAGATTTTACAACAGTCGCTAATTAATCAATTTCCTCTACAGTCTCATTCTGAACGTCGCATAATCCGTGAATCTGCACAAACCCGGGTCCCACCAATGAGTTCGTACCACACCAATTTTAGTTGATTATTTATTTACTAGAAAACTAAAATGATGATAAAAGATACACATACACAAAACACAGTCTAGGCTATTGATTAGGACTTAGTATAACGGGCCAACACACTATGGCGCGTGTTACCCAAAACGGGATTTAAAAGAGAGAGAACAAGAGAAAGTACACAAGAGAAATATACATTTGGGTGCATTTGTCAGCTATGCTTATTTTAACCCTAGCCTTGCCCCGAACTGCCGCTCTTATGGGTCAGAATATAATGATGTAATTACGTGTTGGAGGTCTCAGGTGGGAAGCTCCGCGTGGGTCGTTTAGGCTTCTCAATGACGCACTTCTCCGGCGCAACTCTCTGGTTGTCCTCACGATGTCAGTGTCCTTTTGGCTTAGTGGTCTGATTCCTCGCCCTTGTTCTGAAAGGGATCTTCAGAGGACAGCCAGCTCTATAGCTTAGAGCTCACAGCGTAGGAATGAAACAGTGTAGATACCACGATTCGATGGGGAGTGGAGACTGGGTGGTCCGGCTTGAATTCACACGTTTAGACACAGCTACTCATCCGTAGCTTGGGTAGAAAAAGATTTCTATGTCTTCAACCATGTGTTGCGTTTTGGGTTCGTTGACTTTTTAGACCTTGGCTGCAGCTCGGGTAACTTAGTCTGTATGTTAATTCTTAACTCACATGTCTTATACCCTCGGGTCAGAAGTGGGCGTAAACGCCTTTAGGGCAATTCTCTGGGCGTACCAAGTTAAGAGGCTGGAGGTCTAGATTTAACTAGTTAAGAGGCTGGAGGTCTAGATTTAACTAGTTAAGAGGCTGAGGGTCTAGATTTAACTAGTTAAGAGGCTGGAGGTCTAGATGTAACTCTAATCTAATTTTAGACTACTAACATTCCATCTTTACCAAAACATTCTCTTTGATTTGGACATTTTCCACACAACGTACAATGTATAAACATCAAGCATATACTGGGAAAACTCTTAAAGGTACAATGTTTTCGTAATAACATCATCTATTAACCTTTAATAACAAAACAAAAATGACATATATTTTCATATCCCATCTATCGTCATGACCACCATTGTGGCTGACGGACACCATTGTTCCAAAGTCCCTTTATTGCATGTTTAATGTTCTGAGGCTGGTTCTCCATAGTGAGAGGACAAAGGAATTTTGTCTGTTGCCTAAGATTTATCATGGGCGTGAGGGGTCATAAAACCCCCACATCTTCCTATCCCTTGAGATCCCTTCTCCTCTAGTGGGGAAGAAATCTCTCTGCAGGATTGTGGTCATTGGTAACCTGAGCCGAGCAGGACAGTCATGACAGTATTGAGAAGTAAATATATTGTATAGTATTGAGAAGTGAGTATATTGTATAGTATTGAGAAGTGAATATATTGTATAATATTTAGAAGTGTGTATGTTGTAAAGTATTGAGAAGTGTGTATATTGTAAAGTATTGAGAAGTGAATATATTGTATAGTATTGAGAAGTGACTATATTGTATAGTTTTGAGAAGTGAACATATTGTATAGTACTGACAAGTGAGTATATTGTATAGTATTGAGAAGTGAGTATATTGTATAGTATTGAGAAGTGAGTATAATGTATAGTATTGAGCTGTGACTATATTGTATAGTATTGAGAAGTGAGTATATTGTATAGTATTGAGAAGTGAGTATATTGTATAGTATTGAGAAGTGAGTATAATGTATAGTATTGAGAAGTGAGTATATTATATAGGTTAGAGAAGTGACTATATTGTATAATATTGAGAAGTGAGTATATTGTATAATATTGAGAAGTTAGTATATTGTATAATATTGAGAAGTGAGTATAATGTATAATATTGAGAAGTGAGTATAATGTATAATATTGAGAAGTGAGTATAATGTATAATATTGAGAAGTGAGTATAATGTATAATATTGAGAAGTGAGTATAATGTACTCCGTTGAATAACATTCTCACCATGTCATCCCCAAATGGCACCCTATTCCCTACATAGAGCACTACTACTGAAGGGAGTGCAACGGGCCATGGTCAAAAGTGGAGTAGGGTGTCAGTATGCTGTGTGTGTGTGTGTGTGTGTGTGTGTGTGTGTGTGTGTGTGTGTGTGTGTGTGTGTGTGTGTGTGTGTGTGTGCACTACCATCTGTATTGCCTGTCAGGAACAGGTGCAGCCGACACGACACTAGCCTGTCTTAGACACACACACACACACACACACACACACACACACACACACACACACACACACACACCCTGGCAGAAACACACACACACACACACACACACACACACACACACACACACACACACACACACACACACACACACACACGCACACACACACAAGAGTCAGGAAAACCATATCACTACAACGCTACCTGGCCCAAAAAAGGTGTTGTGACACTTGATTCACACAGGAAATGAACAAACAACACAGAAACTGAATTCCCCTGGGAGGGATACCATATCAGACACCACACCGCTTAGTGCTGATCCATTAACCAAAATGTCAGATCTTTTTTTTCTTTTTTTTAAACAAGTTATTGACTGACGTTGGTTCAATTATTTGAATTCCATTTAATGTTTTAGTTTTTCTGTGAGCTCAATGAACACCTCAAACAGTTTCTCTGGAGATACATCCAATCAAGCCTGGACTGTGTGATGTAGTAGGGAGTTGTAGTTTCCAACAGGCCAATATTCTACATTAGTTTAGAGCATTAAAAAAGTGCTAATTAACTACAATGACCACAATCCATTGTGCGGTCTGTGTTTCTTTTACGCCTGCTATGGAAGATGCAGAAGAACGTGCGATCGTGAGGTGATATACAGCGCATTTGACCGCTTCACTTTTTCACATTTTATTACGTTACAGCCTTATTTCTAAATTGATTAAATTGTTTCCCCCCCTCATTCCCCCTCAATTTCCCCCTCATTCCCCCCACACAATACCCCATGATGACAAAGCAAAAACAGGTTTTTAGAAATGTTAGTTCAATCTTGGTTTATCAGACCAGAAAATCTTATTTCTCATGGTTTGAGGATCTTTAAGTGCCTTTTGGCAAACTCCAAGCGGGTTGTCATGTGCCTTTTACTGGGGATTGGCTTCCGTCTGGCAACTCTACCATAAAGGCCTGATTGGTGGAGTGCTGCAGAGATGGTTGTCCTTCTGGAAGGTTCTACCATCTCCACAGAGGAACTCTGGAGCTCTGACAGAGTGACCATCACCTCCCTGACCAAGGCCCTTCTCCCCCGATTGCTCAGTTTGGCCGGGCGGCCAGCTCTAGGAAGAGTCTTGGTGGTTCCAAACTTTTTTACACTTAAGAATGATGTGTTCTTGGGGACCTTCAATGCTGCAGCCATTTTTTTGGTACTCTTCCCCAGATCTGTACCTCGACACAATCCTGTCGCGGAGCTCTACGGACAATTACTTTGACCTAATTACTTGGTTTTTGCTCTGACATGCACGGTCAACTGTGGGACCTTATACAGACAGGTGTGAACCTTTCCAAATCATGTCCAATCAATTGAAGTTACCACAGGTGGACTCCAATGAAGTTGTAGAAACATCTCAAGGATGATCAATGAAAACAGGATGCACCTGAGCTCAATTTGGAAGCTCATAGCAAAAGGGTCTGAATACTTATGTAAATAAGGTATTTTTGTTTTTTATTTTTAATAAATTAGCCAAAATGTACTATTTTTTTTCTTCACTGTCATTATGGGGTATTGTGTGTAGATTGATGAGGATTATTATTTTTTTAATCCATTTTAGAATAAGGCTGTAATGTAATAAAATGTGGGAAAAATCAAAGGGTCTGAATACTTTCCTCATGCACTTTAGAGAGCAGCTATTGCATCGTGGGGTATCTCTACTTGAAAATACATTATCTAAGTGACTGATAGGTGTTATTCAGCTGTCATAAAGGCATTTCTTATTTAATTTGAAGAACTACTAAAAATTGTGCTTTTGCCGTACAGCATAGGCAGCACTGCTCTATGGTGATGAGATGATGACTTTCAATGTAATAATAAAGTCATCAAATAAAATAAATATTTTATTAAAGTATTTCATGTGAATAAGTGATGGTTAATAAGTGATTAGCAGTAATGGACAGTCACTACCATCATGGGACTGTTAATAATGGTTTTATTCTGTGTTGTTGCAGCATTCAACCCAAATAATCAAAGCGAAATCGAAAACCCTGATAATTTTTTTATAATCGAACCGGAACCAAACCGACCTTAAAAAGCAATAATCTCTCAGCGTTAACACCACTATACCACAGAGCCCATAGGAATTGTTGGGAAACAAATTACATTGGTGCACATTATTCCTATTCATAGATGAGGTTAGTATTATTTGTCATGCGACTCAAGAGATGTTGGTGTTGAGAGTTGGAAGTGTCACACAACCGGTTAGAAACACACACACAGTTATATCTTACCATACTTGTGAGGACTTTTTGGGAACCAACATTTGATTCCCATTCTGGAATCCTATTTTCCCCAACCCCTAACCCCAACTCCTAACTCCTAACCCCAAATCCTAACCCCTAACCCCAACTTCTAACTCATAACCCTAACTCCTAACCCCAACTCCTAACTCCTAACCCTAACTTGTAACTCTAAACCTAACTCATAAACCTAACTCCTAACTCCAAACCCTTACTCCTAACTCTAACCCAACCCCAACTCCTACCTCCTAAGCCTAACTTCTAACTCTAAACCTAACTCCTAAACCTAACTCCTAACTCCTAACCCTAACTTCTAACTCTAAACCTAACTCCTAAACCTAACTCCTAACCCTAACTCCTAACTCCTAACCCCAACTCCTAACCCCAACTCCTAACCATAACTCCTAACTCCTAACCCCAACTCCTAACTCCTAACCCTAACTTCTAACTCTAAACCTAACTCCTAAACCTAACTCCTAACTCATAAACCTAAATCCTAACCCTAACTTCTAACTCCTAACCCTAACTTCTAACTCTAAACCTAACTCCTAAACCTAACTCCTAACTCCTAACCCTAACTCCTAACTCCTAACCCCAACTCCTAACTCCTAACCCCAACTCCTAACTCCTAACCCTAACTTCTAACTCCAAACCCTTACTCCTAACACTAACCCTTACCCTAACTCCTAACTCCTAACCCTAACTTCTAACTCTAAACCTAACTCATAAACCTAACTCCTAACCCTAACTCCTAACTCCAAACCTAACTCCTAAACCTAACTCCTAACTCTAAACCTAACTCCTAACTCTAAATCTAATTCCTAACCCTAACTCTACACCTAACTCCTAACTCTAAACCTAACTCCTAACCCTAACTCTAAACCTAACTCCTGACTCTAAACCTAATTCCTGACTCTAAACCTAACTCCTAACTCTAAACCTAATTCCTGACTCTAAACCTAACTCCTAACTCTAAACCTAACTCCTAACCCCAACTCCTAACTCCTAAACCTAACTCCTAACTCATAACCTAACTCCTAACTCTAAACCTAACTCCCAACTCAACTCCTAACTCTAACTCTAAACCTAATTCCTAACCCTAACTCTAAACCTAACTCCTAACTCTAAACCTAACTCCTAACTCTAATCCTAACTCCTAACTCTAAACCTAACTCCTAAACCTAAACCTAAACCCTAACTCTAACCCTAAATCCTAACTCTAAAAATAACTCCTAAACCTAACTCCTAACCCTGACTCCTAACTCTAACCCTAACCCCTAACTCTAAACCTAAATCCTAACTGTAAACCTAACTCCTAACTCTAAACCTAACTCCTAACTCTTAACCCAACTCCTAAACCTAACTCCTAACTCTAAACCTAACTCTTAACTCTAAACCTGACTCCTAAACCTGACTCCTAACTCTAACTCTGAAACCTAACTCCTAACTCGAAACCTAACTCCTACCTCTAAACCTAACTTCTAAACCTAAGTCCGAAACCTAACCCCTAACTCCTAACCCTGACCCCTAACTCTAAACCTAACTCCTAACGCTAACCCCAACTCCTAACTCTAAACCTAACTCCTAACGCTAACCCCAACTCCTAACTCTAAACCTAACTTCTAAACCTAACTCTAACCCTAACCCCTAACTCTAAACCTAAATCCTAACTGTAAACCTAACTCCTAACTCTAAACCTAACTCCTAACTCTTAACCCAACTCCTAAACCTAACTCCTAACTCTAAACCTAACTCTTAACTCTAAACCTGACTCCTAAACCTGACTCCTAACTCTAACTCTGAAACCTAACTCCTAACTCTAAACCTAACTCCTAACTCGAAACCTAACTCCTACCTCCTAACCCTGACCCCTAACTCTAAACCTAACTCCTAACGCTAACCCCAACTCCTAACTCTAAACCTAACTTCTAAACCTAACTCCGAAACCTAACCCCTAACTCCTAACCCTGACCCCTAACTCTAAACCTAACTCCTAACGCTAACCCCAACTCCTAACCCTAAACCTAACTCCTAACTCTAAACCTAACTCCAAAACCTAACTCCTAACTCCTAACCCCTAACTCTAAACCTAGCTCCTAACCCTAAACCTAACTCCTAACTCTAAACCTAACTCCAAAACCTAACTCCTAACTCCTAACCCCTAACTCCTAACTCTAACCCCATCTCCTAAGTCTAAACCTAATTCCTAAACCTAACTCCTAACCCTAACTCCTAACTCTAAACCTAACTCATAAGCCTAACTCCTAACCCTAACTCCTAACTCTAAACCTAACTCCTAACCCTAAATCCTAACTCCTAAACCTAACTCCTACCTCTAAACCTAACTCCTATCCATAACTCTATCCCCTAAGCTTAAAATAGCCTTATTACAAGTTAGGACTGGCAAAATGTCCTCACTTCTCTAAATTTTAGTTGGTTACTATTCTTGTGAGGACTTCTGGTACTCACAAGTATAGTAAAACGTGTCCACACACAAACACATTGAAGACACACACACACACACAAACACACACACACACACACACACACACACACACACACACACACACACCAGAGACACAGGCTCTATAACAACATTTCTCTACTCCTCTACAGATGAAGCCAATACCATTCCGTTTATTAACTGACATTATCCCCCCCATTTATTTGTTTCTCTGCAGAGAAACAATACATAACATCATTAGCATTCTCTCTACACACCTTATGTAAAGTAAATAAACTGAAGTTAATGTACAGAATAGCCTTGCTGATAGAGGATAATATAATATACAGTATGTAAATGAAATATCTCTCCAGAGAATATTACATTCAAGAGAAACTTGATTCTCTAGTTTAATATATAACATCTCTACATTGAGATTTCCCTGTTTCCTTTGATTCCCTGGTATATTATCTCACATCTCTCCATTGAGATTTCCCTGTTTCCCCTGATTCCCTGGTATATTATCTCACATCTCTCCATTGAGATTTCCCTGTTTCCCCTGATTCCCTGGTATATTATCTCACATCTCTCCATTGAGATTTCCCTGTTTCCCCTGATTCCCTGGTATATTATCTCACATCTCTCCATTGAGATTTCCCTGTTTCCCCTGATTCTCTGGTATATTATCTCACATCTCTCCATTGAGATTTCCCTGTTTCCCCTGATTCTCTGGTATAATATCTCACATCTCTACATTGAGATTGCCCTGTTTCCCCTGATTCCCTGGTATATTATCTCACATCTCTACATTGAGATTTCCCTGTTTCCCCTGATTCCCTGGTATATTATCTCACATCTCTCCATTGAGATTTCCCTGTTTCCACTGATTCCCTGGTATATTATCTCACATCTTGTCACAAAAAGAGCCGTGTTGAATAGACCAAACTGCAGCGGGAATATGGATGCTCATGTTTTAATTCAAAAAAGGAGTACCGCATCCACTGGAAAACAATATACACGACAGGAACAGTTTTGCAGGCACACAACACGCAGTGCAAAAACAACTACCCACGAAAACCAAACAAACACACACCTACTTATGGGACTCCCAATCAGAGGCAACTAGAAACACCTGCCTCCAATTGAGAGTCCAGCACCCAAAACTACACATAGAAAAACAAACCTAGAACCTATACCAAACTAATACACCCCACTACACCACACACAAAACCCCATAATACAAAACAAATATACCTCTGCCACGTCCTGACCAAATATAATAGAAATAATACCTAAATATTGGTCAGGACGTGACATTATCCCCCCCTAAAGGTGCAGACCCCGGAATGCACCTTAAAAGAAAACACAAAAAATCCCCATTACCCCAACAAAACCAAAAAGCAATACCCCCTAAACAATAAGGGAGGGAAGGGAGGGTGGCTGCCGTCAACGACGGCACTGTGCTACACCCTCCCTCCCCAGCCCACCTATCCTGGAGGTGGCTCCGGTGCAGGACGTGGACCTTGCTCCAACCTCGGCGTCGCCCACTTCGGTGGCGCCGATAGCTGCGCCAGGCAGACGGACCCCTCGGGCTGCGCCGGGGGACAGGAGGGCCCCTCGGGCTGGGCCGGGGGACAGGAGGGCCCCTCGGGCTGGGCCGGGGGGCAGGAGGGCCCCTCGGGCTGGGCCGGGGGGCAGGAGGGCCCCTCGGGCTGGGCCGGGGGGCAGGAGGGCCCCTCGGGCTGGGCCGGGGGGCAGGAGGGCCCCTCGGGCTGGGCCGGAGCGCAGGAGGGCCCCTCGGGCTGGGCCGGAGCGCAGTCTGGCATCACCCCTTCCGGCTCGATGCCTACTTCGCCCTGGCACATGCGGGGCGCTGGTACCTTGCCTACCGGCCTGAAAATCCCAGGCCTCACCACAGCCCCAACCCCAAAGCACGGGACCTGTCCAGTCTGCCCTACAAGGGTACGGGGAGCTGGCCTGGGGCTGTAATCTCGCCCCGCCAAATAGTCCTTGTGCCCCCCCCTAAAAAAATCTTGGGGCTGCCTCTCGGGTTCTACCTGCCTCCCAGGCAGGTTGTCACAGTGGACCCGCAACTGCTCCCATGTCCAGTCAATCCTCTCCGTCAACACCTCCAGCGACCAGGAATCCATTACCTCCCGAGCGCGCTGCTTCCAATATTCCTCCCTCACTTGCCTCTGTCCTCTTCTCCGCTGCTTGGTCCTTTGGTGGTGGGTAGTTCTGTCACATAAAGAGCCGTGTTGAATAGACCAAACTGCAGCGGGAATATGGATGCTCATGTTTTAATTAAAAAAAGGAGTACCGCATCCACTGGAAAACAATATACACGACAGGAACAGTTTTGCAGGCACACAACACGCAGTGCAAAAACAACTACCCACGAAAACCAAACAAACACACACCTACTTATGGGACTCCCAATCAGAGGCAACTAGAAACACCTGCCTCCAATTGAGAGTCCAGCACCCAAAACTACACATAGAAAAACAAACCTAGAACCTATACCAAACTAATACACCCCACTACACCACACACAAAACCCCATAATACAAAACAAATATACCTCTGCCACGTCCTGACCAAATATAATAGAAATAATACCTAAATATTGGTCAGGACGTGACACATCTCTACATTGAGATTTCCCTGTTTCCCCTGATTCTCTGGTTTAATATATGTATCACGTCTCCACAGAATATTAAATCATATATTGCTGGATGACATTGAGACTGTTGACATTGAGATTGAGATGGAGATTGTTATCACCCTGTACCATTGTTTCTCTTGGTGCCCCAAAGCTTTGTGAAAGATCTTACTAATGCATGAGATGTTTGTGTGTGTGTGTGTGTGTGTGTGTGTGTGTGTGTGTGTGTGTGTGTGTGTGTGTGTGTGTGTGTGTGTGTGTGTGTGTGTGTGTGTGTGTGTGTGTTCTGTTCTCCCATAGCTCCCACACTATGGTGTCAGGGGTGACTGGGACACACATCTGTTTGGGATCAGCTCTCTTTAGCCAAACATTATGCAACCGTTATACAAATGTATTAGACATTATGCTGCGACAAACGGCTGTCCCAAACATGGCAGGATTAATAATAAACATGACGTCAATCACCATTCAGAGCAATGTGTGTGTGTGTGTGTGTGTGTGTGTGTGTGTGTGTGTGTGTGTGTGTGTGTGTGTGTGTGTGTGTGTGTGTGTGTGTGTGTGTGTGTGTGTGTGTGTGTGTGTGTGTGTGTGTGTGTGTGTGTATGCGGAACAATGACAAGTGACCAATGCTAAGTAAGGCAGAGCATTCTGAGTCAGCTCCGAATAACAATGTTAGTATGAAAACCAAAATGTCAGTCTCAGATAAAGAGAGGGAGAAAGGGACCGATGTGGAGGAAGATGAGGATGGAGGTGGAGAGAGAGGATGATAGAGAAAGATACCTCCTAACCTCCTGCCAAATGTATGACCATATTAGAGACACACATTTCCCTCTGATTACATAGACCAACAAAAATTTGAGAACAAATCAAATTGTGATAAACTCCCATTTCTATTGGGTGAAATACCACAGTGTGACATCAGAAGCAAAATTTGTGACCTGTTGCTACAAGAAAAGGGCAACCAGTGAAGAACAAATACAACCCATATTTATGTTAATTTATTTTCCCTTTTGTACTTTAACTATTTGCACATCGTTATAACACTGTACATAGCCATAATATGACATTTGAAATGTCTTTAAGTTTTAAATTCCTTTAAAACTTTTGTGAGTGTAATGTTTACTGTTAATTTTGTATTGTTTATTTCACTTTTGTCTATTATCCATTTCACTTGATTTGACAATGTAAACACGTTTCCCTTGCCAATAAAGCCCCTTGAATTGGATATATATATATATATATATATATATAGTTGAAGTCGGAAGTTTACATACACCTTAGCCAAATACATTTAAACTCAGTTTTTCACAATTCCTGACAAAATTCCCTGTTTTAGGTCAAATAGGCAACCACTTTATTTTAAGACTGTGAAATGTCAGAATAATAGTAGAGTGATTTATTTCAGCTTTTATTTCTTTCATCACATTCCCAGTGGGTCAGAAGTTTACATACACTCAATTAGTATTTGGTAGCATTGACTTTAAATTGTTCAACTTGGGTGAAACGTTTCAGGTAGCCTTCCACAAGCTTCCCACAATAAGTTGGGTGAATTTTGGCCCGTCAATCCTGACAGAGCTGGTGTACACTTTTTCAGATCTGCCCACAAATGTTCTATAGGATGAGGTTAGGGCTTTGTGATGCCCACTCCAATACCTTGACTTTGTTGTCCTTAAGCCATTTTCCACAACTTTGGAAGTATGCTTGGGGTCATTGTCCATTTGGAAGACCCATTTGCGACCAAGTTTTAACTTCCTGACTGATGTCTTGTCTTGAGATGTTGCTTCAATATATCCACAATTTTACTGCCTCATGATGCCATCTATTTTGTGAAGTGCACCAGTCCCTCCTGCAGCAAAGCACCCCCACAACATGATGCTGCCACCCCCATGCTTCACGGTTGGGATGGTGTTCTTCGGCTTGCAAGCCTCCCCCTTTTTCCTCCTAACGTAACGATGGTCATTATGTCCAAAACAGTACGATCTTTGTCCCCATGTGCAGTTGTAAACTGTAGTCTGGATTTTTTATGGTGGTTTTGAAGCAGTGGCTTCTTCCTTGCTGAGTGGATATAGATAGTTTTGTACCTGTTTCCTCCAGCATCTTCACAAGGTCTTTTGCTGTTGTTCTGGGATTGATATAATTTGATTATATATATATATACACACACACACACACACACACACACACACACACACACACACACACACACACACAGTACCAGTCAAAGGTTTGGACGCACCTACTCATTCAAGGGTTTTTCTTTATTTTCTACATTGCAGAATAACAGTGAATACATCAGAACTATGAAATAACACATATGGAAACATGTAGTAACCAAAAAAGTGTTAAACAAATCAAAATATATTTTATATTATTCAAAGTAGCCATCCTTTGACTTGATGACAGCTTTGCACAGTCTTGGCATTCTCTCAACCAGCTTCATGAGGAATGCTTTTCCAACAGTCTTGAAGGAGTTCCCATATATGCTGAGCACTTGTTGTCAGCTTTCCCTTCACTCTGAGGTTCAACTCATCCCAAACCATCTCAATTGGGTTGAGGTTGGGTGATTGTGGAGGCCAGGTCATCTGATGCAGCACTCCATCACTCTCCTTCTTGGTAAAATAGTAATGTTAGCCCTTACACTGCCTGGAGGCGTGTTTGGGGTGATTGTCCTTTTCAAAAATAAATGATAGTCCCACTAAGCGCAAACCAGATGGGATGGCATATTGCTGCAGAACGATTTGCATTCAGAAAGTATTCAGAGGCGTTAAGTTTTTACACATTTTCTTACGTTATTACAGCCTTATTCTAAAATGGATTCAATTGGTTTTTGTTCCCACATCAATCGACACACAATACCCTATAATGTTAAAGCAAAAACACATTTATTACAAATACAAAATTGAAAAATCTGATTCAAATAAGTATTCAGACCCTTTACTCAGTACTTTGTTGAAACACCTTTGGCAGCAATTACAGCATTTAATCTTCTTGGGTATAAAGCTACAAGCTTGGCACTCCTGTATTTGGGGAGTTTCTCCCATTCTTCTCTGCAGATCCTCTCAAGCTCTGTCAGGTTGGATGGAGAGCGTCACTGCACAGCTATTTTTAGGTCTCTCCAGAGATGTTGGTTCAAGTCTGAGCTCTGGCTGGGCCACTCAAGGACATCCAGGGACTTGTCGCGAAGCCACTCCTGCATTGTCTTGGCTGTGTGCTTAGGTTGTTGTCGTCTTGGAAGGTGAACCTTCGCCCCAGTCTGAGGTCCTGAGCACTATGGAGCAGGTTTTCATCAAGGATCTCTCTGTTACATGCTCCGTTAATCTTTCCCTCAATTCTGATTACTCTCCCAGTCCCTGCCACTGACAAACAGGCTACCACCACCATGCTCCACTGTAGGGATGGTGACAAGTTCCCTCCTGAAATGACTCTTGGCATTCAGGCCTAAGAGCTCAATCTTGGTTTCATCAGACCAGAGAATCTTGTTTATGTGCCTTTTGGTAAACTCCAAACTGCCATGTGCCTTTTACTGAGGAGTGGCTTCCGTCTAGCAACACTACCATAAAGGCCTGATTGGTGGAGTGCTGCAGAGATGGTTGTCCTTCTGGAAGGTTCTCCCATCTCCACAGAAGAACTCTAGAGCTCTGTCAGAGTGAGATTGACCATCGGGTTCTTGGTCACCTCCCTGAACAAGGCCCTTCTCCTCCGATTACTCAGTTTGTCTGGGCGGCCAGCCCTTGGAAGAGACTTGGTGGTTCCAAACTTCTTCCATTTAAGAATGATGGAGGCCAATGTGTTCTGGGGACCTTCAATGCTGCAGATATTTGTTGGTACCTTTCCCCAGATCTGTGCCTCGACACAATCCTGACTCGGAGCTCTACGGACAATTCCTTTGACCTAATTACTTGGTTTTTGCTCTGATATGCACTGTCAAGTGTAGGGCCTTATACAGACAGGTGTTTGCCTTTCCAAATCATGTCCAATAAATTGAATTTACCACAGGTGGACTCCAATCAAGTTGTAGAAACATCTCAAGGAGGATCCATGGAAACAGGATGTACCTGAGCCCAATTTAGTGTCGCAAAGGTTCTGAATAATTGCTAAAAAAATTACAAAACCTGTGTTCGCTTTATTGTTACGGGATATTGTGTGTAGATTGATGAGGAACGAAATTAATTTATTCCATTTCAGAATAAGGCTTTAATGTAACAAAATGTGGAAAAAGTCAAGGGGTCTGAATACTTTCCGAATTCACTGTATGTACACTGCTCAAAAAAATAAAGGGAACACTAAAATAACAGATCCTAGATCTGAATGAATGAAATAATCTTATTAAATACTTTTTTCTTTACATAGTTGAATGTGCTGACAACAAAATCACACAAAAATAATCAATGGATATCCAATTTATCAACCCATGGAGGTCTGGATTTGGAGTCACACTCAAATTTAAAGTGGAAAACCACACTACAGGCTGATCCAACTTTGATGTAATGTCCTTAAAACAAGTCAAAATGAGGCTCAGTAGTGTGTGTGGCATCCACATGCCTGTATGACCTCCCTACAACGCCTGGGCATGCTCCTGATGAGGTGGCGGATGGTCTCCTGAGGGATCTCCTCCCAGACCTGGACTAAAGCATCCGCCAACTCCTGGACAGTCTGTGGTGCAACGTGGCGTTGGTGGATGGAGCGAGGCATGATGTCCCAGATGTGCTCAATTGGATTCAGGTCTGGGGAACGGGCGGGCCAGTCCATAGCATCAATGCCTTCCTCTTGCAGGAACTGCTGACACACTCCAGCCACATGAGGTCTAGCATTGTCTTGCATTAGGAGGAACCCAGGGCCAACCGCACCAGCATATGGTCTCACAAGGGCTCTGAGGATCTCATCTTGGTACCTAATGGCAGTCAGGCTACCTCTGGCGAGCACATGGATGGCTGTGCGGCCCCCCAAAGAAATGCCACCCCACACCATGACTGACCCACCGCCAAACCGGTCATGCTGGAGGATGTTGCAAGCAGCAGAACGTTCTCCACGGTGTCTCCAGACTTTGTCACGTCTGTCACATGTGCTCAGTGTGAACCTGCTTTCATCTGTGAAGAGCACAGGGCGCCAGTGGCGAATTTGCCAATCTTGGTGTTCTCTGGCAAATGCCAAACGTCCTGCACGGTGTTGGGCTGTAAGCACAACCCCCACCTGTGGACGTCGGGCCCTCATACCACCCTCATGGAGTTTGTTTCTGACCGTTTGAGCAGACACATGCACATTTATGGCCTGCTGGAGGTCATTTTGCAGGGCTCTGGCAGTGCTCCTCCTGCTCCTCGTTGCACAAAGGCGGAGGTAGCGGTCCCGCTGCTGGGTTGTTGCCCTCCTACGGCCTCCTCCACGTCTCCTGATGTACTGGCCTGTCTCCTGGTAGCGCCTCCATGCTCTGGACACTACGCTGACAGACACAGCAAACCTTCTTGCCACAGCTCGCATTGATGTGCCATCCTGGATGAGCTGCACTACCTGAGCCACTTGTGTGGGTTGTAGACTCCGTCTCATGCTACCACTAGAGTGAAAGCACCGCCAGCATTCAAAAGTGACCAAAACATCAGCCAGGAAGCATAGGAACTGAGAAGTGGTCTGTGGTCACCACCTGCAGAACCACTCCTTTATTGGGGGTGTCTTGCTAATAGCCTATAATTTCCACCTGTTGTCTATTCCATTTGCACAACAGCATGTGAAATTTATTGTCAATCAGTGTTGCTTCCTAAGTGGACAGTTTGATTTCACAGAAGTGTGATTGACTTGGAGTTACATTGTGTTGTTTAAGTGTTCCCTTTATTTTTTTGAGCAGTGTATATCCACGGTACCAGTCAACATTCTGGACATACCTATTAATTCCAGTTTTTTTTTCCTACATTGTAGAATAAAGGGAAGACAATTTAGTGTTATAGCAAGCCAAAATACCTTCAGAAGTAAAAATGTGCTTAACACGTCACATAAAAAGTTACATGGATTCACTCTGTGCGCGATAATAGTGTTTAGGATGATTTTTGAATGACTACCTCATCTCTGTACCCCACACATACAATTATCTGTAAGTTCCCTCAGCCGAGCAGTGAATTTCAAACACAGATTCAACCACAAAGACCAGGGAGGTTTTCCAATGCCTCGCAAAGAAGGACTCCTATTGGATGATGGATAAAAATAAAAATCAGACATTGAATATCCCTTTGAGCATGGTGAAGTTATTAATTACACTTTGGGTTGTGTATAAATACACCCAGTCACTACAAAGATACAGGTTTCCTTCCTAACTCATTTGCTGGAGAGGAAGGAAACTGCTCAGGGATTTCACCATGAGGCCAATGGTGACTTTAAAACCTTTACAGAGTTTAATGGCTGTGATAGGAGAAGACTGAGGATGGATCAACAATATTGTAGTTACTCATTTACATTTTACAGACGCTCTTATCCAGAGCGACATACAGTAGTGAATGCATACATTTGATACATTTTTTTTCTTCTCGTACTGGTCCCCCGTGGGAAACGAACCCACAACCCTGGCGTTGCAAACACCATGCTCTACCAACTGAGCCACACGGGACCATTACTCCACACTACTAACATAACTGACAGAGTGAAAAGAAGGAAGCCTGTACATAATCAAAACATTCCAAAACATGCAACAAGGCACTAAAGTAATACTGCAAAACAATGTGACAAAGCAATTAACTTTATATCCTGAATACAAAGTGTTAAGTTTGGGGCAAATCCAATACAACACAATACTGAGCACCACACTTGATATGTTCAAGCATAAAGGAAAGGGGAATAGCTAGTCAGTTGTCCAACTAAATGCATTCAACTGAAATCTGTCTTCCGCATTTAACCCAACCCCTCTGAATCAGAGAGTTGCGGAGGGCTGCCATAATTGACATCCACGTCTTCGGCACCCGTGGAACAGTGGGTTAACTGCCTTGCTCAGGGGCAGAATGACAGATATTTATCTTGTCAGCTCAGGGATTCGATCCAGCAACCTTTCGGTTAATGGCCCAACGCTCCTACCCGCCAGGCTACCTGCATCATGTTATGGGTATGCTTGTAATGCTTGTAATCGTTAAGGACTGGGAGTTTTTCAGGATAAAAAAGATACAGAATGGAGCTAAACACACTAAATCCTAGAGGAAAACCTGGTTCAGTATCACGACTTCCGCCGAAGTCGGTTCCTCTCCTTGTTCGTTCGGCGGTCGACGGTCGACGTCACCGGCCTTCTAGCCATCGCCGATCCACTTTTCATTTTCCATTTGTTTTGTCTTAGGTTTTTACACACCTGGTTTCATTTCCCCCATTACATGTTCACTATTTAACCCTCTGGTTTCCCCCATGTTTCTGTGCGTGTTTGTTTTATTGTAAGGCTGTATCTGACGGCTGGTATATTGTTACCGGGTTTTGTGATTACGCCGTTTATTTCGTGGTACCGGTATTTTTCCAGCACCGTAGTATTGTGTTTATACTGGTGTTTTCTTGAATTAAAAAACCTTGTCCACGCATCTCAGCTCTCCTGCGCCTGACTCCTTTCACCAGTTACCCACAGCCTTGATATTCAGTCTGCTTTCCACCAGACACTGGGAGATGAATTCACCTTTCATCAGGACAATAACCTAAAACACAAGGCCAAATCTACACTGGAGTAGCTTACGAAGAAGACAGTGATTGTTTCTCAGTGGCTGAGTTACAGTTTTGACTTAAATCTACTTGAACGTCTATGGTAACACCTGAAAATGGTTGTCTAGCAATGATCAATAACCAATTTGACAGAGCTTGAGTTTTGAAAATAATAATGGGCAAATGTTGCACAATCCAGGTGTGGAAAGCTCTTAGAGACTTACCAAGAAAGACTCACAGCTGTAATCGCTACGAAAGGCGCTTCAACATATTATTGACTCGGGGGTGTGAATACTTATGTAAATTATGTATTTGCAAACATTTCTAAAAATATGTTTTCACATGTTTTCACTTTGTCATTATAGGGTATTATGTGTAGATGGCTGAGCATTTTTTTTTTTAAATGTAATACAGAAAACCAAATCTATATAATACATTTTGAATTCAGGTTGTAACAAAACAAATTGTGAAATAAATCAAGGAGTATGAATACCTTCTGAAGCCCTGTTCTCCAGATTATAACCTGTACATTACCCTCTATTCAGATGATATGTATATTAGCTCTGTCCTCTAGATTATAACCTGTACATTACCCTCTATTCAGATGATATGTATATTAGCTCTGTCCTCTAGATTATAACCTGTTCATTACCCTCTATTCAGATGATATGTATATTAGCTCTGTTCTCCAGATTATAACCTGTACATTACCCTCTATTCAGATGATTTGTATATTAGCTCTGTCCTCTAGATTATAACCTGTACATTACCCTCTATTCAGATGATATGTATATTAGCTCTGTCCTCTAGATTATAACCTGTTAATTACCCTCTATTCAGATGATATGTATATTAGCTCTGTCCTCTAGATTATAACCTGTACATTACCCTCTATTCAGATGATATGTATATTAGCTCTGTCCTCTAGATTATAACCTGTACATTACCCACTATTCAGATGATATGTATATTAGCTCTGTCCTCTAGATTATAACCTGTACATTACCCTCTATTCAGATGATATGTATATTAGCTCTGTCCTCTAGATTATAACCTGTACATTACCCTCTATTCAGATGATATGTATATTAGCTCTGTCCTCTAGATTATAACCTGTTCATTACCCTCTATTCAGATGATATGTATATTAGCTCTGTCCTCTAGATTATAACCTGTACATTACCCTCTATTCAGATGATATGTATATTAGCTCTGTCCTCTAGATTATAACCTGTACATTACCCTCTATTCAGATGATATGTATATTAGCTCTGTCCTCTAGATTATAACCTGTTCATTACCCTCTATTCAGATGATATGTATATTAGCTCTGTCCTCTAGATTATAACCTGTACATTACCCTCTATTCAGATAATATGTATATTAGCTCTGTCCTCTAGATTATAACCTGTACATTACCCTCTATTCAGATGATATGTATATTAGCTCTGTCCTCTAGATTATAACCTGTACATTACCCTCTATTCAGATGATATGTATATTAGCTCTGTCCTCTAGATTATAACCTGTACATTACCCTCTATTCAGATGATATGTATATTAGCTCTGTCCTCTAGATTATAACCTGTTCATTACCCTCTATTCAGATGATATGTATATTAGCTCTGTCCTCTAGATTATAACCTGTACATTACCCTCTATTCAGATGATATGTATATTAGCTCTGTCCTCTAGATTATAACCTGTACATTACCCTCTATTCAGATGATATGTATATTAGCTCTGTCCTCTAGATTATAACCTGTACATTACCCTCTATTCAGATGATATGTATATTAGCTCTGTCCTCTAGATTATAACCTGTACATTACCCTCTATTCAGATGATATGTATATTAGCTCTGTCCTCTAGATTATAACCTGTACATTACCCTCTATTCAGATGATATGTATATTAGCTCTGTCCTCTAGATTATAACCTGTACATTACCCTCTATTCAGATGATATGTATATTAGCTCTGTCCTCTAGATTATAACCTGTACATTACCCTCTATTCAGATGATATGTATATTAGCTCTGTCCTCTAGATTATAACCTGTTCATTACCCTCTATTCAGATGATATGTATATTAGCTCTGTCCTCTAGATTATAACCTGTTCATTACCCTCTATTCAGATGATATGTATATTAGCTCTGTCCTCTAGATTATAACCTGTACATTACCCTCTATTCAGATGATATGTATATTAGCTCTGTCCTCTAGATTATAACCTGTACATTACCCTCTATTCAGATGATATGTATATTAGCTCTGTCCTCTAGATTATAACCTGTACATTACCCTCTATTCAGATGATATGTATATTAGCTCTGTCCTCTAGATTATAACCTGTACATTACCCTCTATTCAGATGATATGTATATTAGCTCTGTCCTCTAGATTATAACCTGTTCATTACCCTCTATTCAGATGATATGTATATTAGCTCTGTCCTCTAGATTATAACCTGTACATTACCCTCTATTCAGATGATATGTATATTAGCTCTGTCCTCTAGATTATAACCTGTACATTACCCTCTATTCAGATGATATGTATATTAGCTCTGTCCTCTAGATTATAACCTGTTCATTACCCTCTATTCAGATGATATGTATATTAGCTCTGTCCTCTAGATTATAACCTGTACATTACCCTCTATTCAGATAATATGTATATTAGCTCTGTCCTCTAGATTATAACCTGTACATTACCCTCTATTCAGATGATATGTATATTAGCTCTGTCCTCTAGATTATAACCTGTACATTACCCTCTATTCAGATGATATGTATATTAGCTCTGTCCTCTAGATTATAACCTGTACATTACCCTCTATTCAGATGATATGTATATTAGCTCTGTCCTCTAGATTATAACCTGTTCATTACCCTCTATTCAGATGATATGTATATTAGCTCTGTCCTCTAGATTATAACCTGTACATTACCCTCTATTCAGATGATATGTATATTAGCTCTGTCCTCTAGATTATAACCTGTACATTACCCTCTATTCAGATGATATGTATATTAGCTCTGTCCTCTAGATTATAACCTGTACATTACCCTCTATTCAGATGATATGTATATTAGCTCTGTCCTCTAGATTATAACCTGTACATTACCCTCTATTCAGATGATATGTATATTAGCTCTGTCCTCTAGATTATAACCTGTACATTACCCTCTATTCAGATGATATGTATATTAGCTCTGTCCTCTAGATTATAACCTGTACATTACCCTCTATTCAGATGATATGTATATTAGCTCTGTCCTCTAGATTATAACCTGTACATTACCCTCTATTCAGATGATATGTATATTAGCTCTGTCCTCTAGATTATAACCTGTTCATTACCCTCTATTCAGATGATATGTATATTAGCTCTGTCCTCTAGATTATAACCTGTTCATTACCCTCTATTCAGATGATATGTATATTAGCTCTGTCCTCTAGATTATAACCTGTACATTACCCTCTATTCAGATGATATGTATATTAGCTCTGTCCTCTAGATTATAACCTGTACATTACCCTCTATTCAGATGATATGTATATTAGCTCTGTCCTCTAGATTATAACCTGTTCATTACCCTCTATTCAGATGATATGTATATTAGCTCTGTTCTCCAGATTATAACCTGTACATTACCCTCTATTCAGATGATATGTATATTAGCTCTGTCCTCTAGATTATAACCTGTACATTACCCTCTATTCAGATGATATGTATATTAGCTCTGTCCTCTAGATTATAACCTGTACATTACCCTCTATTCAGATGATATGTATATTAGCTCTGTCCTCTAGATTATAACCTGTACATTACCCTCTATTCAGATGATATGTATATTAGCTCTGTCCTCTAGATTATAACCTGTACATTACCCTCTATTCAGATGATATGTATATTAGCTCTGTTCTCCAGATTATAACCTGTACATTACCCTCTATTCAGATGATATGTATATTAGCTCTGTCCTCTAGATTATAACCTGTACATTACCCTCTATTCAGATGATATGTATATTAGCTCTGTCCTCTAGATTATAACCTGTTCATTACCCTCTATTCAGATGATATGTATATTAGCTCTGTCCTCTAGATTATAACCTGTACATTACCCTCTATTCAGATGATATGTATATTAGCTCTGTCCTCTAGATTATAACCTGTTCATTACCCTCTATTCAGATGATATGTATATTAGCTCTGTTCTCCAGATTATAACCTGTACATTACCCTCTATTCAGATGATATGTATATTAGCTCTGTCCTCTAGATTATAACCTGTACATTACCCTCTATTCAGATGATATGTATATTAGCTCTGTCCTCTAGATTATAACCTGTACATTACCCTCTATTCAGATGATATGTATATTAGCTCTGTCCTCTAGATTATAACCTGTACATTACCCTCTATTCAGATGATATGTATATTAGCTCTGTCCTCTAGATTATAACCTGTACATTACCCTCTATTCAGATGATATGTATATTAGCTCTGTTCTCCAGATTATAACCTGTACATTACCCTCTATTCAGATGATATGTATATTAGCTCTGTCCTCTAGATTATAACCTGTACATTACCCTCTATTCAGATGATATGTATATTAGCTCTGTCCTCTAGATTATAACCTGTTCATTACCCTCTATTCAGATGATATGTATATTAGCTCTGTCCTCTAGATTATAACCTGTACATTACCCTCTATTCAGATGATATGTATATTAGCTCTGTCCTCTAGATTATAACCTGTTAATTACCCTCTATTCAGATGATATGTATATTAGCTCTGTCCTCTAGATTATAACCTGTACATTACCCTCTATTCAGATGATATGTATATTAGCTCTGTTCTCCAGATTATAACCTGTACATTACCCTCTATTCAGATGATATGTATATTAGCTCTGTTCTCCAGATTATAACCTGTACATTACCCTCTATTCAGATGATATGTATATTAGCTCTGTCCTCTAGATTATAACCTGTACATTACCCTCTATTCAGATGATATGTATATTAGCTCTGTCCTCTAGATTATAACCTGTTAATTACCCTCTATTCAGATGATATGTATATTAGCTCTGTCCTCTAGATTATAACCTGTACATTACCCTCTATTCAGATGATATGTATATTAGCTCTGTCCTCTAGATTATAACCTGTACATTACCCTCTATTCAGATGATATGTATATTAGCTCTGTCCTCTAGATTATAACCTGTTCATTACCCTCTATTCAGATGATATGTATATTAGCTCTGTCCTCTAGATTATAACCTGTTCATTACCCTCTATTCAGATGATATGTATATTAGCTCTGTCCTCTAGATTATAACCTGTACATTACCCTCTATTCAGATGATATGTATATTAGCTCTGTCCTCTAGATTATAACCTGTTAATTACCCTCTATTCAGATGATATGTATATTAGCTCTGTCCTCTAGATTATAACCTGTACATTACCCTCTATTCAGATGATATGTATATTAGCTCTGTTCTCCAGATTATAACCTGTACATTACCCTCTATTCAGATGATATGTATATTAGCTCTGTCCTCTAGATTATAACCTGTACATTACCCTCTATTCAGATGATATGTATATTAGCTCTGTCCTCTAGATTATAACCTGTTCATTACCCTCTATTCAGATGATATGTATATTAGCTCTGTCCTCTAGATTATAACCTGTACATTACCCTCTATTCAGATGATATGTATATTAGCTCTGTCCTCTAGATTATAACCTGTTCATTACCCTCTATTCAGATGATATGTATATTAGCTCTGTCCTCTAGATTATAACCTGTTCATTACCCTCTATTCAGATGATATGTATATTAGCTCTGTCCTCTAGATTATAACCTGTACATTACCCTCTATTCAGATGATATGTATATTAGCTCTGTCCTCTAGATTATAACCTGTACATTACCCTCTATTCAGATGATATGTATATTAGCTCTGTCCTCTAGATTATAACCTGTACATTACCCTCTATTCAGATGATATGTATATTAGCTCTGTCCTCTAGATTATAACCTGTACATTACCCTCTATTCAGATGATATGTATATTAGCTCTGTCCTCTAGATTATAACCTGTACATTACCCTCTATTCAGATGATATGTATATTAGCTCTGTCCTCTAGATTATAACCTGTACATTACCCTCTATTCAGATGATATGTATATTAGCTCTGTCCTCTAGATTATAACCTGTACATTACCCTCTATTCAGATGATATGTATATTAGCTCTGTCCTCTAGATTATAACCTGTTCATTACCCTCTATTCAGATGATATGTATATTAGCTCTGTCCTCTAGATTATAACCTGTTCATTACCCTCTATTCAGATGATATGTATATTAGCTCTGTCCTCTAGATTATAACCTGTACATTACCCTCTATTCAGATGATATGTATATTAGCTCTGTCCTCTAGATTATAACCTGTACATTACCCTCTATTCAGATGATATGTATATTAGCTCTGTCCTCTAGATTATAACCTGTTCATTACCCTCTATTCAGATGATATGTATATTAGCTCTGTTCTCCAGATTATAACCTGTACATTACCCTCTATTCAGATGATATGTATATTAGCTCTGTCCTCTAGATTATAACCTGTACATTACCCTCTATTCAGATGATATGTATATTAGCTCTGTCCTCTAGATTATAACCTGTACATTACCCTCTATTCAGATGATATGTATATTAGCTCTGTCCTCTAGATTATAACCTGTACATTACCCTCTATTCAGATGATATGTATATTAGCTCTGTCCTCTAGATTATAACCTGTACATTACCCTCTATTCAGATGATATGTATATTAGCTCTGTTCTCCAGATTATAACCTGTACATTACCCTCTATTCAGATGATATGTATATTAGCTCTGTCCTCTAGATTATAACCTGTACATTACCCTCTATTCAGATGATATGTATATTAGCTCTGTCCTCTAGATTATAACCTGTTCATTACCCTCTATTCAGATGATATGTATATTAGCTCTGTCCTCTAGATTATAACCTGTACATTACCCTCTATTCAGATGATATGTATATTAGCTCTGTCCTCTAGATTATAACCTGTTAATTACCCTCTATTCAGATGATATGTATATTAGCTCTGTCCTCTAGATTATAACCTGTACATTACCCTCTATTCAGATGATATGTATATTAGCTCTGTTCTCCAGATTATAACCTGTACATTACCCTCTATTCAGATGATATGTATATTAGCTCTGTCCTCTAGATTATAACCTGTACATTACCCTCTATTCAGATGATATGTATATTAGCTCTGTCCTCTAGATTATAACCTGTTAATTACCCTCTATTCAGATGATATGTATATTAGCTCTGTCCTCTAGATTATAACCTGTACATTACCCTCTATTCAGATGATATGTATATTAGCTCTGTCCTCTAGATTATAACCTGTACATTACCCTCTATTCAGATGATATGTATATTAGCTCTGTCCTCTAGATTATAACCTGTTCATTACCCTCTATTCAGATGATATGTATATTAGCTCTGTCCTCTAGATTATAACCTGTTCATTACCCTCTATTCAGATGATATGTATATTAGCTCTGTCCTCTAGATTATAACCTGTACATTACCCTCTATTCAGATGATATGTATATTAGCTCTGTCCTCTAGATTATAACCTGTTAATTACCCTCTATTCAGATGATATGTATATTAGCTCTGTCCTCTAGATTATAACCTGTACATTACCCTCTATTCAGATGATATGTATATTAGCTCTGTTCTCCAGATTATAACCTGTACATTACCCTCTATTCAGATGATATGTATATTAGCTCTGTCCTCTAGATTATAACCTGTACATTACCCTCTATTCAGATGATATGTATATTAGCTCTGTCCTCTAGATTATAACCTGTTCATTACCCTCTATTCAGATGATATGTATATTAGCTCTGTCCTCTAGATTATAACCTGTACATTACCCTCTATTCAGATGATATGTATATTAGCTCTGTCCTCTAGATTATAACCTGTTCATTACCCTCTATTCAGATGATATGTATATTAGCTCTGTCCTCTAGATTATAACCTGTTCATTACCCTCTATTCAGATGATATGTATATTAGCTCTGTCCTCTTGGTATTCGTGGACAAATATTTCATAATAATAATAATGTCTATTATCATCCTCTTTCATCAACCTCTACAGTGAATGACATTTATATCAGCCCACACACACACACACACACACACACACACACACACACACACACACACACACACACACACAATGTCTGTCATCCCTGTCCTCCAGAGGGTTTAAGATGGATAACTACATTTTTACAGCATTCCCTTTTTAGCTCCATTTACTGGAGGTGCCACCGAATGAATGTGTTATATAGTTCATTGAAATCTGGATCATTGTTTATTTCCCTCCCTCCCTCCCTCCCTCCCTCCCTCCCTCCCTCCCTCCCTCCCTCCCTCCCTCCCTCCCTCCCTCCCTCCCTCCATTGTTTTATTGATTTTGGATTGTTGTTGTTGTTGTTGTCGTTGTCGTCGGGGATAACATTCTCCTGTCAGGGAGTTATTTGATGAAAAATGAACTCTAACACTTTATCCTCTCCTCAACTCGTTTTCTTTCAATTTTTTCCCTGTTTCTTGGGGGTGTTTTTAGCTGTCTCCCTGGAGATGAGTGTCTGGAATGAACGGACATGTCTCGTCATTCTTCCCAGAGAGAGAGAGAGAGAGAAAAGAGAGAGAGAGAGAGAGAGAGACACAGAGAGAGAAACAGAGAGAGAAACAGAGAGACACAGAGGGAGACAGAGGGAGAGAGAGCGAGAGGGGAGAGGGGTGAGAGATAAAGAAGGAGTGAGACAGAGGGATATATGTATAGCAGACCCTCATGCCAAATTGAGTCAAAAGATTTTTTGAAATCAACAAAGCATGAGAAGACTTTGTCTTTGTTTTGGTTTGTTTGTTTGTTTGTCAATTAGGGTGTGCAGGGTGAATATGTGGTCTGTTGTACGGTAATCTGGTAAAAAGCCAAATTGACATTTGCTCAGTACATTGTTTTCACTGAAATGTAGAGTCTGCTGTTAATGATAGTGTAAAGGATATTCCCAAGGTTGCTGTTGACGCATATAGTAGTTATTGTAGTCAAATTTGTCCCCACTTTTGTGGATTGGGGTGATCAGTCCTTGGTTCCAAATATTGGGGAAGATGCCAGAGCTGAGGATGATGTTAAAGAGTTTAAGTATAGCCAATTGGAATTTGTGGTCTGTATATTTTATATTTTAATGTAGGATACCATCAACACCACAGGTCTTTTTGGGTTGGAGGGTTTGTGTTTTGTCCTGTAGTTTATTCAATGTAATTGGAGAATCCAGTGGGTTCTGGTGGTCTTTAATAGCTGATTCTAAGATTTGTAATTGATCATGTATATGTTTTTACTGTTTGTTCTTTGTTATAGGGCCAAACAGACTGGAGAAGTGGTTTACCCATACATCTCCATATTGTATAGATAACACTTTGTGTTGTTTGTTTGGAGTTTTCCAATTTTCCCATAAGTGGTTAGAGTCTATGGATTCTTCAATCCTAATATCTGACGTGCTATTCCTTCTTTTTCCGTAGTGTATTTCTGTTTTAGTGATTCACCATAGTGAAGCCGTAAACTCAGGTTTTCTGGGTCTCTATGTTTTTGGTTGGATAGGTTTCTCATTTTCTTTCATAGGCTTTTCGATTCTTCATCAAACCATTTGTCATTGTTTAAAATTGACTTAGGTTGCTAGTAAACATTTTTTGATAGGTCCAATAAGCTGTTTAAGCTTTCTACTGCGAAGTTTACACCTTCACTACTACAGTGGAACGTTTTGTCCAGGAAGTTGTCCAGAAGGGATTGAATTTGTTGTTGCCTAATTGTTTTTTGGTAGATTTATACACTACTTATCTTCCACCTATATAATTTCGTAATATTGTGCAGTTCCTTTGGCTTTGATGCCTCACGGTTGAGTTTTGCTCTGTTCAGGTAGACTGTGATTTTGCTGTGATCTGATAGGGGTGTCAGTGGGCTGACTGTGAATGCTCTGAAAGACTCAGGGTTGAAGTCAATGATAAAGTAGTCTACATGGCTACTGCCAAGACATGAGCTATAGCTGTACCTACCGTAGGAGTCCCCTTGAAGCCTACCATTGACTATGTACATACCCAGCGTCTGACTGAGCTGCAGGTTTTTGTTGGTTATGCTGTCGTAGTTGTGTCTAAGGGGGCATGCTGCAAAAAGATCCTCAGTGTACAACATAAAACACCAAATAATGTATGCAGAGCAGAATTAGGCCGATACCCGCTAATTATCAAAATCCAGAAAAGAACCGTTAAATTCTACAACCACCTAAACTAAGCCATCACCTACAGATAAATAAACCTGGAGAAGAGTCCCATTAGCAAACTGGTCCTGGGGCTCTGTTCACAAATATAAACAGCTCCCCAAGACAGCAACACAATTAGACCCAAACAAATTAGGAGAAATCAAAAAGATAATTACTTGACACATCAGAAAGAATTAACAAAAAAACAGAGCAAACTAGAATGCTATTTGGCCCTAAACAGAGAGTACACAGTGGCAGAATACCTGACCACTGTCACTGACCAAAAATTAAGAAAAGCTTTGACTATGTACAGACTCATTGAGCATAGCCTTGCTACTGAGAAAGGCCACCGTAGGCAGACCTGGCTCTCAAGAGAAGACAGGCTATGTGCACACTGTCCACAAAATGAGGTGGAAACTGAGCTGCACTTCCTAACCTCCTGCCAAATGTATGACCATATTAGAGACACATATTTCCCTCAGATTACAAAGACCCACAAAGAATTCTAAAACAAACCGTATTTTAATAAACTCCCATATCTACTGGGTGAAATACCACAGTGTGACATCACAGCAGCAAGATGAGTGACCTGTTGCCACAAGAAAAGTGCAACCAGTGAAGAACAAACACCATTGTAAATACAACCCATATTTATGTTTATTTATTTTCCCTTTTGTACTTTAATTGTTTGCACATCGTTACAACATTGTATATATACATAATATTACATTTGAAATGAGGGAGGGAGTGAGAGGGAAAGAGAGAGAGAGGGAGAGATGTAGTGTGAGAGAGAGAGCGATAGAGAAAGAGAGCGAGAGAGAGAGAGAGAGAGAAAGAGAGAGATGGAGTGTGTGAGAGAGAGAGAGAGAGGGAGGGAGGGAGAGACAGAGAGAGAGAGAGAGAGATGGAGTGAGAGAGAGAGAGAGAGAGAGAGGGTGTGCAATAGAACAAAAATAAAAATGGCATAAAGAGAGATGAGAGAGAAGACGGGATGAGTAAAAGAGAAGATTTGAAGAAAATGTGATGTTTTGAAGAGGAGTTTTAAGTCTGTTGTTGTTCTGCAGACAAAAAGGCCAACTGGTTCTTCAGTCAGTCCACTGAGTATACCAGACATTAGGAACACCTTCCTCATATTGAGTTGTACCTCCTCTCCCCTTTTGCCCTCAGAAGAGCCTTAATTCGATGGGGCATTAACTCTACTAGGTGTTGAAAGCGTTCCACAGGGATGCTGGCCCATGTTGACTCCAATGCTTCACACAGTGGTGTCAAGTTTACTGGATGTCATTTGGGTGGTGGACCGTTCTTGATGCACATGGGAAACTGTTGAGCATGAAAACCCCAGCAGCGTTGCAGTTCTTGACACAAACCTTTGCACCTGGCACCTACTAACATACCCTGTTCAAAGGCACTTCAATATTTTGTCTTGTTTTGCCTCTGACTGACACACATACACGATCCATGTCTCAATTGTCTCAAGGCATAAAAATCCTCCTTTCCCCTACATCTACACTGATTGAAGTCGATTCAACAAGTGACATCAATAAGGGATCATAGCTTTAATCTGGATTCACCTGATCAGTCTGTCATGTAAAGAGCAGGTGTTCTAAATGTTTGTATACTCAGTGTATACAGGCCATTCGTCATGAAGCTTTCAAGGTACTCTTTCTCTCTCTCTCTGTCTCTCTCTCTCTCTGTCTCTCTCTCTCTTTGTCTTTAATTTTCTCTCTCTCTCTCTCTCTCTCTCTCTCTCTCTCTCTCTCTCTCTCTCTCTCTCTTTGTCTTTAATTCTCTCTGTCTCTCTCTCTCTGTCTTTAATTCTCTCTCTCTCTCTCTCTCTCTCTCTTTGTCTTTAATTCTCTCTCTCTCTCTCTGTCTTTAATTCTCTCTCTCTCTCTCCCTCTCTCCCTCTCTCTCTCTCTCTCTCATCATTTTTCATCAGGGCTGAAGTCTCACCTGTGGCTTTCCCATTTCTCAGATGTCAAGTTGAGAAGTGAATGCTGTTTTACAACAAACACAATCTCACGCAACAACAAATACTGTTTGCCGCTATTCAAAAGAGAATTTTCTTGTTTTAGACAAAGTTGCAACCATGAAGATTTAAGTCTGGGGTAATTTGTTTCTGTCTTGGGAAGAGCAATAAGTATACTGTGTAATTGATGGATTTTCACATGTTATCTCTCTATATGTACAGTAATATACTACAATATACTATACTATCACCATGTCAATATACTATACTATCACCATGTCAATATACTATACTATCACCATGTCAATATACTATACTATCACCATGTCAATACACTATACTATCACCATGTCAATATACTATACTATCACCATGTCAATATACTATACTATCACCATGTCAATATACTATACTATCACCATGTCAATACACTATACTATCACCATGTCAATACACTATACTATCACCATGTCAATATACTATACTATCACCATGTCAATATACTATACTATCACCATGTCAATATACTATACTACCACCATGTCAATACACTATACTATCACCATGTCAATACACTATACTATCACTATGTCAATATACTATACTATCACCATGTCAATATACTATACTATCACCATGTCAATATACTATACTACCACCATGTCAATACACTATACTATCACCATGTCAATATACTATACTATCACCATGTCAATATACTATACTATCACCATGTCAATATACTATACTACCACCATGTCAATACACTATACTATCACCATGTCAATACACTATACTATCACTATGTCAATATACTATACTATCACTATGTCAATATACTATACTATCACCATGTCAATATACTATATGTCATGTAAATATACAGTGGCAAGAAAAAGTATGTGAACCCTTTAGAATTACATGGATTTCTGCATACATTTTACATAAAATTTGATCTGATCTTCATCTAAGTTACAACAATAGACAAACACAGTGTACAAATTATTGTATTTTTCTTGTCTATATTGAATGCATCATTTAAACATTCACAGTATAGTTTGGAAAAAGTATGTGTACCCCTAGGCTAATGACTTCTCCAAAAGCTAATTGGAGTCAGGAGTCAGCTAACCTGGAGTCCAATCAATGAGACGAGATTGGAGATGTTGGTTAGAGCTGCCCTGCCCCATAAAAAACACTCACAAAATGTGAGTTTGCTATTCACAAGAAGCATTGCCTGATGTGAACCATGCCTTGAACAAAATCGATCTCAGAAGACCTAAGATTAAGAATTATTGCCTTGCATAAAGCTGGAAATGGTTTCAAAAGTATCTCTAAAAGTCAGTCCACGGTAAGACAAATTGTCTATAAACGGAGAAATTTCAGCACTGTTGCGACTCTCCTTTGGAGTGGCCATCCTGCAAAGATTATGGCAAGAGCACAGTGCAGAAAGCTCAATGAGGTTAAGAAGAATCCTAGAGTGTCAGCTAAAGACTTACAGAAATCTCTGGAAGATGCTAACATCTCTGTTGACGAGTCTACGATACGTAAACACTAAACAAGAAAGGTGTTCATGGGAGGACACCACGGAAGAAGCCACTGCTGTCCAAAAAAAACATTGCTGCATGTCTGAAGTTTGCAAAAGAGCACCTGGATATTACACAGAGCTACTGGTAAAAAAATATCTGTGGACAGATGAAACTAAAGTTGAGTTGTTTGGAAGGAACACACAACACTGTGTGGAGAAAAAAAGGCCCAGCACACCAACATCAAAACCTCATCCCAACTGTATAGTATGGTGGAGGGAGCATCATGGTTTGGGGCTGCTTTGCTGCCTCAGGGCCTGGACAGCTTGCTATCATCGACGGAAACATACATTCCCAAGTTTATCAAGACATTTTGCAGGAGAATGTAAGGCTATCTGTCCGCCAGTTGAAGCTCAACAGAAGTTAGTTAGTAAATCAACAACAGAATGGCTTGAACAGAAGAAAATACGCCTTCTGGAGTGGCCCAGTCAGAGTCCTGACCTCAACCTGATTGAGATGCTGTGGCATGACCTCGAGAGAGCGGTTCACACCAGACATCACAAGAATATTGCTGAACTGAAACAGTTTTGTAAAGAGGAATGGTCCAAAATTCCTCCTGACCGTTGTGCAGGTATGATCCACAACTACAGAAAATGTTTGGTTGAGGTTATTGCTGCCAAAGGAGGGTCAATCAGTTATTAAATCCAAGGGTTCACATACTTTCCCCACCTGCACTGTGAATGTTTACACGGTGTGTTCAATAAAGACATGAAAACGTATTATTGTTTGTGTGTTATTAGTTTAAACAGACTGTGTTTGTCTATTGTTGTGACTTAGATGAAGATCAGATACAATTTTATGACCAATTTATGTATAAATCTAGGTCATTCTAAAGGGTTCACATACTTTTTCTTCCCACTGTACCTACTACATTGTGTCGGCTTTGTATTGTGATAAACAGAATAGGGTGAGCTATTAGTCATAGGGTTTCACAACAATCACAAACTCATACTGTTCCCCAAAAATATATATTTGTTGTTTTTCGAGACAAAAGTTTTCAAGTGAGTTTTTAGTCATAGTTGTTTTGTCTCACTGAGTCAGAGAAAACATCTCAGTATGTAGCTTGTCATTGGAGTTGAGATTTGAGGTTATTAGTACAGTTACATATCGCAATATTATTTTGAACGATATTATGTTGATACTTAGAATCCAAGTATCGATTAGTTTTTTGTTTGGTAGCGTTAGCTAGTGCTAATCGGCTGTACCTGTGCTAAAACGCTGGTATTTCTAATCCTATAGCTTGTTCTCCATCTTCTTTTTAAATAGTGAGCCAACATGCTATTTATTTCCCTGACTGATTAAAGCTGTTTCCTCCTGCTCTCTCTCGTCTCTCTGCAGCAGACACATAGTGAGAGATATGTTTGGAACATCATCATCGCAATAAAATCACAGTATCAAACAGCAATACATATAGAATCAGGAGAATCACAATACATATAGAATCAGGAGAATCACGATACATATAGAATCAGGAGAATCACAATACATATAGAATCAGGAGAATCACAATACATATAGAATCAGGAGAATCACAATACATATAGAATCAGGAGAATCACAATACATATAGAATCAGGAGAATCACAATACATATAGAATCAGGAGAATCACAATACATATAGAATCAGGAGAATCACAATACATATAGAATCAGGAGAATCACAATACATATAGAATCAGGAGAATCACAATACATATAGAATCAGGAGAATCACAATACATATAGAATCAGGAGAATCACAATACATATAGAATCAGGAGAATCACAATACATATAGAATCACAATACATATAGAATCAGGAGAATCACAATACATATAGAATCAGGAGAATCACAATACATATAGAATCAGGAGAATCACAATACATATAGAATCAGGAGAATCACAATACATATAGAATCAGGAGAATCACAATACATATAGAATCACAATACATATAGAATCAGGAGAATCACAATACATATAGAATCAGGAGAATCACAATACATATAGAATCAGGAGAATCACAATACATATAGAATCAGGAGAATCACAATACATATAGAATCAGGAGAATCACAATACATATAGAATCAGGAGAATCACAATACATATAGAATCAGGAGAATCACGATACATATAGAATCAGGAGAATCACAATACATATAGAATCAGGAGAATCACAATACATATAGAATCAGGAGAATCACAATACATATAGAATCAGGAGAATCACAATACATATAGAATCAGGAGAATCACAATACATATAGAATCAGGAGAATCACAATACATATAGAATCAGGAGAATCACGATACATATAGAATCAGGAGAATCACAATACATATAGAATCAGGAGAATCACGATACATATAGAATCAGGAGAATCACAATACATATAGAATCAGGAGAATCACAATACATAAAGAATCACAATACATATAGAATCAGGAGAATCACAATACATATAGAATCAGGAGAATCACAATACATATAGAATCAGGAGAATCACAATACATATTGAATCAGGAGAATCACGATACATATAGAATCAGGAGAATCACAATACATATAGAATCGGGAGAATCACAAAACATACTGTTTCTGAACCTAAGTATGGCGATAATATCATATCGGGAAGTCCATGGCAATTCAATACATGGCCCTCGTTATTAGTCTCAGCAGCAGCACTGCAGAGTTAGTACTCATTAAGTCTGTACAAATTTAAGAGCTGTTACCGTGTGTGTGTGTGAGTGTGTGTGTGTGTGTGTGTGTGTGTGTGTGTGTGTGTGTGTGTGTGTGTGTGTGTGAGTGTGTGTAAGTATGTGTGTGTGTGTGTGTGTGTGTGTGTGTGTGTGTGTGGGTGTGTGTGTGTGTGTGTGTGTCTGTGTGTGTGTGTGTGTGTGTGTGTGTAAGTATGTGTGTGTGTGTGTTTGTGTCTGCTCCTCATGATTAATCTCCAGTAAGCTGTTCTGTTGTTGACAATGAGACATGTTTACTAACCAAGATCTCCACTCAGACAGCATAACGGCTGTCTCTCTCACTAACTCTCTCTCTCACTCTGTCTCTCTCACTCACTCTCTCTGGCCTCTCATCTCCTCTCATTTACATTCTCTTTACTCTCTCTCAATTCCTTCAACTCCTCCTTCTGTTGTCTTGACGACAACCTATGTGTGTGTCTTTCAGAGGGGTTGGGATAAGCAGTTGTCTTGATGACAGCCTCTTCAATCTATGTTTGTGTGTCTTTCGGAGTGCATGTGGATCAAAACACATATTTCTATTATTATTATTAATATTATTCAGAAAATAAAAGGTTCTTCTTCTACTCGTCTCTCTCTCTCTCTCTCTCTCTCTCTTTCTCTCTCTCTGTCTCTCTCTTTCTCTCAACCCTCTCTCTCAACGCTCTCTCTCAACCCTCTCTCTCTTTCTCAATTCAATTTAATTCAAGGGGCTTTATTGGCTTGGGAAACATATGTTAACATTGCCAAAGCAAGTGAAGAAGATACTATACAAAAGTTAAATAAACAATAAAAATGAACAGTAAACATTACACTCACAGAAGTTACAAAAGAATAAAGACATTACAAATGTCATACTTTTTATATATACAGTGTTGTAACGATGTGCAAATGGTTAAAGTACAAAAGGGAAAATAAATAAGCATAAATATGGGTTTGTTCTTCACTGGTTGACCTTTTCTTGTAGCAACAGGGCACAAATCTTGCTGCTGTGATGGCACACTGTGATATTTCAACCAGTAGATATGTGAGTTTATCAAAATCAGGTTTGTTTTTGAATTATTTGTGGATCTGTGTAATCTGAGGGAAGTATGTGTCTCTAATATGGTCATACTTTGGGCAGGAGGTTAGGAAGTGCAGCTCTGTTTTTTTGTTAATTCTTTCCATTGTGTCAAGTAATTATCTTTTTTGATTTCTCATGATTAGGTTTGGTCTAATTGTGTTGCAGTCCTGGGGCTCTGTGGGGTCTGTTTGTGTTTGTGAACAGAGACCCAGGACCAGCTTGCTTAGGGGACTCTTATCCAGGTTCATCTCTCTGTAGGTGATGGCTTTGTTATGGAAGGTTTGGGAATCGCTTCCTTTTAGGTGGTTGTAGAATTTAACGGCTCTTTTCTGGATTTTGATAATTAGCTGTTATCGGTCTAAATCTGCTCTGCTGCATTATTTGGTGTTCTACGTTGTACACAGAGGATATTTTGCGGGATTCTACATGCAGAGTCTCAATTTGGTGTTTGTCTCATTTTGTGAATTCTTGGTTGGTTAGCAGACCCCAGACCTCACAACCATGAAGGGCAATGGGTTCTATAACTGATTCAATTTTTTTTGCCAGATCCTAATTGGTATGTCGAATTTGATGTTCCTTTTGATGGCATAGAATGCCCTTCTTGCCTTGCCTCTCAGATCGTTCACAACTTTGTAGAAGTTACCTGTGATGCTGATGTTTACGCTGAGGTATGTATAGTTTTTTTGTGTGCTCTAGGGCAACGATGTCTAGATGGAATTTGTATTTGTGGTCCTGGCAACTGGACTTTTTTTGGAACACCATTATTTTGGTCTTAATGAGATTTACTGTCAGGGCCCAGGTCTGACAGAATCTGTGCAGAAGATCTAGGTGCTGCTGTAGGCTCTCCTTAGTTGGTGACAGAAGCAATATGTCACGGGCGGATAGAACAGTTTAAGGGTGAGTCAAGCGCAAGAGACTGAGGTCCGTTAGAACAAACGTGATTTAAGTCCAAGGGCAAAATCCATATACGGCTGGGAGCACAACAGTCAAAAGCCTAAAGGAAGCCCAGCTCAAAAAGGCAGACGGGGCGCAGCCTGGTAACCCTAATGCCTAGACAATAAGTAGTAAACCAACGACATAAAACCAACACCACCTCTACCACACGTAACAAAGAACAATCCCGCACGAATCCTAACTAAACACCCCCCCAGTAATGACAAACACGAAACAGGTGCAATCAAAAAACAGACATAACTAACAGACACTGAAACACAGATCGGTGGCAGCTAGTAGGCCGGCGACGACGACCGCCGAGCACCGCCCGACCGAGGAGAGGCGCCACCTTCTGTGGACGTTGTGACACACCAGATCATCAGCAAACAGTAGACATTTGATTTCAGATTCTAGTAGGGTGAGGCCGGGTGCTGCAGACTTTTCTAGTGCCCTCGCTAATTCGTTGATATATATGTTGAAGAGTGTGGGGCTTATGCTGCATCCCTGTCTCATCCCACGGCCCTGTGTGAAGAAATGTGTGTGTTTTTTGCCTATTTTAACTGTACACTTGCTGTTTGTGTACATAGATTTTATAATGTCGTATGTTTTTCCAACCAACACTACTTTCCATCAATTTGTATAGCTGACCCTCATGCCAAATTTAGTCGAAGGCTTTTTGAAATCAACAAAGCATGAGAAGACTTTGTCTTTGTTTTGGTTTGTTTGTTTGTCAATTAGGGTGTGCAGAATAAATACGTGCTCTGTCCTATGATAATTTGGTAAAAAGCCAATTTGACATTTGCTCAGTACATTTTTTTCACTGAGGAAATGTACAAGTCTGCTGTTAATGATAATGCAGAGGATTTTCCCAAGGTTGCTGTTGACGCATTTCCCATGGTAGTTATTGGGGTCAAATTTGTTTCCAATTTTGTGGATTGGTGTGATCAGTCCTTGGTTCCAAATTTTCACAAAGATGCCAGAGCTAAGGATGATGTTAAAGAGTTTTAGTATAGGCAATTGACAATTGTGGGCTGTATATTTTATAATTTCATTGAGGATTCCATCAACACCCCAGGCCTTTTTGGGTTGGAGAATTTGTATTTTGTCCTGTAGTTCATTCAATGTAATTAGAGAATCCAGTGGGTTCTGGTAGTCCTTAATGGTTGATTCTAAGATTTGCATTTGATAATGTATATGTTTTTGCTGTTTGTTCTTTGTTATACGATCAAAAAGGTTGGAGAATTGGTTTACCCATACATCTCCATTTTGGATAGATAACTCTTTGTGTTGTTGCTGCTTCATTAAATAGTACCCGCAAAACACCAGTCTCAATGTCAGCAGTGAAGAGGCGATTTCGGGATGCTGGCCTTCTAGGCAGAGATGCAAAGAAAAAGCCATATCTCAGACTGGCCAATAAAAAGAAAAGATTAAGATGGGCAAAAGAACACAGACACTGGACAGAGGAACTCTGCCTAGAAGGCCAGCAACCTCACTTTTGACATTGAGACTGATGTTTTGCGGGTACTATTTAATGAAGCTGCCAGTTGAGGACTTGTGAGGTGTCTTTTCTCAAACTAGACACTCTGATGTACTTGTCCTCTTGCTCAGTTGTGCACCGGGGCCTCCCACTCCTCGTTCTATTCTTGTTAGAGTCAGTTTGATCTGTTCTGTGCACAGCGTTGTACCAGATCTTCAGTTTCTTGGCAATTTCTCACATGAATAGCCTTAATTTCTCAGAACAAGAATAAACTGACGAGTTTCAGAAGAAAGTTCTTTGTTTCTGGCCATTTTGAGCCTGCAATCGAACCCACAAATGCTGATACTCAAGAAACTCAACTAGTTTAAAGAAGGCCAGTTTTATTGCTTCTTTAATCAGAACAACAGTTTTCAGCTGTGCTAAAATAATTGCAAAAGGGTTTTCTAATGATCAATTAGCCTTTTAAAATTATAAACTTGGATTAGCTAACACAACGTGCCATTGGAACACGGAAGTGATGGTTGCTGATAATGGGCCTCTGTATGCATATGTAGATATTCCATTAAAAATCAGCCATTTCCAGCTACAATAGTTACTTACAACATTAACAATGTCTACACTGTGTTTATGATCAATGTGATGTTTTTTTAATGGACAAAAAATGTGCTTTTCTTTATAAAACAAGGACATTTCTAAGTGACCCAAAATTTTTGAATGGTAGTGTTTGTGCAAAACATTTTTGTAGTCAGCATGTTAGGCTTTTCGATTGTTCATCGAAGCATTTGTCATTGTTTTACATTTTCTTAGGTTGCTGCTTGAATGTTTTGATTTGAAAGGGAAGCAGAAAGGTCCAAAATGCTGTTTAAGCTTTCTACTGCTGTCACGTCCTGACCAGTAAAGGGGTTATTTGTTATTGTAGTTTGGTCAGGACGTGGCAGGGGGTGTTTGTTTTATGTGGTTTGGGGTTTGTTGGGCTATGTACTTATGTATGAGGGGTGTTTGTTTTATGTGTTCCGGGGTTTTTTGGTCTATGTTCTATGTTAGTGTACTTCTATGTTCAGTCTAGTCTATCTATTTCTATGTTTAGTTCATTGGATTGACCTTCAATTGGAGGCAGCTGTTCCTCGTTGCCTCTGATTGAAAGTCCTATGTATAGGGGTGTTTTTGTAATGGGATTTGTAGGTAGTTGTTTCCTGTTTTGTGTCTGTGCACCTGACAGGACTGTTTAGTGGCGTTCGTTGTTTTGTATACGTGATTTGTTTGTTTTTCCTTCTTTTGATTTAATAAAGAAGATGAGTATACACGTTCCCGCAGCACCTAGGACTAATCCTTACAGCGCCCGTTACAGAACTACCCACCACAAACGGACCAAGCAGCGGAGGAAGGAGCAGCAGAGGAACTATGTGGACTATGTGGAATCATGGACATGGGAGGAGATGCTGGATGGGGCAGGACCATGGTACCAGGCTGGGGAGAACAAACACCCGCTGCCACGTCCTGACCAAACTACAATAACAAATAACCCCTTTACTGGTCAGGACGTGACAAGTGACAAGTTTACACCTTCCTATTTTAATTTTTTTTTACATTTTATTTCACCTTTATTCAACCAGGTAGGCCAGTTGAGAACAAGTTCTCATTTACAACTGCGACCTGGCCAAGATAAAGCAAAGCAGTGCGACAAAAACACGACAAAAACACAGATACACATAAACAAACGTACAGTTAATAACATAAAAGAAAAGAAAAATCGAAAAAATACATGTACAGTGTGTGCAAATGTAGAAGAGCAGGGAGGTAAGGCAATAAATAGGCCCTAGAGGTGAAAATAATTACAATTTAGCATTAATACCGGAGTGACAGATGTGCAGATGCTGATGTGCAAGGAGAGATACTGGGGTGCAAAAGAGCAATAGGGTAAGTAATAATATGGGGATGAGGTAGTTGGGTGTGCTATTTACAGATTGGCTGTGTACAGGTATAGTGATCGGTAAGCTGCTCTGACAGCTGATGCTTAAAGTTAGAGAGGGAGATATAAGACTCCAGCTTCAGAGATTTTTGCAATTCGTTCCAGTCATTGGCAGCAGAGAACTGGAAGGAAAGGCGGCCAAAGGAAGTTTTGGCTTTGGGGATGACCAGTGCAATATAACTGCTGGAGCGCGTGCTACGGCTGTGTGTTGCTATGGTGACCAGTGAGCTGAGATAAGGTGGGGCTTTACCTAGCAAAGACTTCTAGATGATCTGTAGCCAGTGGGTTTGGCGACGGATATGTAGCAAGGGCCAGCCAACGAGAGCATACAGGTCGCAGTGGTGGGTAGTATATGGGGCTTTGGTGATAAAACAAATGGCACTGTGATAGACTACATCCAGTTTGCTGAGTAGAGTGTTGGGGGCTATTTTGTAAATTACATTGCCAAAGTCAAGGATTGGTAGGATAGTCAGTTTACGAGGGTAAGTTTGGCGGCATGAGTGAAGGAGGCTTTGTTGCGAAATATGAAGCCGATTCTAGATTTAATTTTGGATTGGAGATGGCTTTGGATTGTGAGTCTGCAAGGTTTACAGTCTAACCAGACACCTAGGTATTTGTACTTGTCCACATATTCTAGGTCAAAACCATCCAGAGTGGTGATGCTAGTCGGGCGGGAGGGTGCGGGCAGCAATCGGTTGAAGAGCATTCACTTAGTTTTACTAGCATTTTAAAGCAGTTGGAGGCCACAGAAGGAGTGTTGTATGGCGTTGAATCTCTTTTGGAGGTTTGTTAGCACAGTTCCAAAGAAGGGCCAGATGTGTACAGAATGGTGTCGTCTGCGTAGAGGTGGATCATATAATCACCAGCAGCAAGAGCGACATCATTGATATATACAGAGACAAGAGTCGGCCCGAGAATTGAACCCTGTGGCACCCCCATAGAGACTGACAGAGGTCCGGACAACAGGCCCTCCGATTTGACACACTGAACTCTATCTGAGAAGTAGTTAGTGAACCAGGCGAGGCAGTCGTTTGAGAAGCCAATGCTGTTAAGTCTGCCGATAAGAATGCGGTGATTGACAGGGTCGAAAGCCTTGGCCAGGTCAATGAAGACGGCTGCACAGTACTGTCTTTTATCAATGGTGGTTATGATATCGTTTAGGACCTTGAGCGTGGCTGAGGTGCACCCATGAAACCAGATTGCATAGTGGAGAAGGTAAGGTGGGATTTGAAATGGTTGGTGATCTGTTTGTTAACTTGGCTTTCGAAGATTTTAGAAAGGCAGGGCAGGATAGATATATAGGTCTATAAGAGTTTGGGTCTAGAATGTCTCCCCCTTTGAAGAGGGGGATGACTGCAGCAGCTTTCCAATCTTTGGGGATCTCAGACGATACGAAAAAGAGGTTGAATAGGCTAGTAATAGGGGTTGCAACAATTTCGGAGGATAATTTTAGAAAGAGAGGGTCCAGATTGTCTAGCCCAGCTGATTTGTAGGGATCCAGATTTTGCAGTTCTTTCAGAACATCACCTGTCTGGATTTGGGTGAAGGAGAAGCGGGAGGGGGGGGGGCAAGTTTCTGCAGGGGTGCTGAGAATTTGGCTGGGGTAGGGGTAGCCAGGTGGAAAGCATGGACAGCCGTGGAAAAATGCTTATTGAAATGATCGATTATTGTAGATTTATCGGTGGTGACAGTGTTTCCTAGCCTCAGTGCAGTGGGCAGCTGGGAGGAGGTGCTCTTATTCTTCATGGACTTTACAGTGTCCCATAATTTTTGGGAATTAGTGCTACAGGATGCAAATTTCCATTTGAAAAGCTAGCCTTAGCTTTCCTAACTGACTGAGTATATTAGTTCCTGACTTCCCTGAAAAGTTGCATATCGCGGGGAATATTCGATGCTAATGTAGAATGCCACAGGATGTTTTTGTGCTGGTCAAGGGCAGTCAAGTCTGGGGTGAACCAAGGGCTATATCTGTTTTTAGTACTACATTTTTTTTTGAATGGGGCATGCTTATTTAAGATGGAAACGAAAGCACTTTTGAAGAGCAACCAGGCATCTTCTACTGATGGGATGAGGTCAATATCCTTCCAGGATACCCAGGCCAGGTCGATTAGAAAGGCCTGCTCTCTGAAGTGTTTTAGGGAGCGTTTGACAGTGATGAGGGGTGGTTGTTTGACCACGGACCCATTACGCACGCATGCAATGAGGCAGTGATCGCTGAGATCCTGGGTAAGGACAGCAGAGGTGTATTTAGAGGGCAAGTTGGTCAGGATGATATCTAAGAGGGTGCCCAGGGTTTCAGATTTAGGGTTGTACCTGGTAGGTTCCCTGATAATTTGTGTGAGATTGAGGGCATCTAGCTTAGATTGTAGGACGGCCGGGGTGTTAAGCATGTCCCAGTTTAGGTCACCTAACAGTACAAACTCTAAAGATATATGGGAACGATCAATTCACATATGGTGTCCAGGGCACAGCTGGGGCCTGAGGGGGGTTTATAACAAGCAGCAATGGTGAGACTTGTTTCTGGGAAGGTGGATTTTTAAAAGTAGAAGCTCGAATTGTTTGGGCTCAGACCTGGATAGTATGACAGAACTCTGCAGGCTATCTGCAGTAGATTGCAACTCCGCCCCATTTGGCAGTTCTATCTTGTCGGAAAATGTTATAGTTAGGGATGAAAATCTCAGGATTTTTGGTGGCCTTCCTAAGCCAGGATTCAGACATGGCTAGGACATCCAGGTTGGCGGAGTGTGATAAAGCAGTGAATAAAACAAACTTAGGGAGGAGGCTTCTAATGTTAACATGCACGAAACCAATGCTTTTTTGGTTACAGAAGTCAACAAATGAGAGTGCCTGGGGAATGGGAGTGATGCAGGGCCTGGGTTAACTTCTACATCACCAGAGGAACAGAGGAGGAGTAGGATGAGAGTACGGCTCAAGGCTAAAAGAACTGGTTGTCTAGTGCGTTCGGAACAGAGAGTAAAAGGAGCAGGTTTCTGGGCGCGGAAGAATAGATTCAAGACATAATGTTAGACAAGGGTATGGTAGGATGTGAGTACAGTGGAGGTAAGCCTAGGCATTGAGTGACGATGAGAGAGGTTTTGTCTCTAGAGGCACCATTTAAGCCAGGTGTGGTCACTGCATGTGTGGGGGGTGGAACATAAGGGCTAGCTAAAGCATATTGAGCAGGGCTAGAGGCTCTACAGTGAAATAAGACAAAAATTACTAACCAAAACAGCAATAGACAAGGCATATTGACATTAGGGAGAGGCATGTGTAGGCGAGTGATCATAGGGTCCAGTGAGTAGCTAGGGAAGCTGGAGGCACGGTGATTCAGACAGCTAGCAGGCCGGGGCTAGCAGCAGGCTAGCAGATGGGCCTCAGGGGGACATCGCAATGGGAGAGCCTGTTGAAACCCCCTCGGACAGTTACGTCGGCGCTCCGTGTCGGCAGCAAAGGGTCCAGGCCAATTGACAAAAGAGGTTTTGAAGCCCAGGAATTATCTGATGGATTTCTTCGGCTAGCCGGGAGGTGGGCCTAGTTCGAGGCTAGCTCCAGGCTAACTGGTGCTTGCTCCGGGACAAAGACATTAGCCAGGAGTAGCCACTCGATACCAGCTGGCTAGCTGTGATGATCCGGAGTAAAGGTTCAGAGATTGCGGTAGGAAATCCGGAGATGTGGTAGAGAAAAGCAGTCCGATATGCTCTGGGTTGATATCGCGCTGTGCAGGCTGGCAGGAGTTGACCGGGCTGAGGCTGGCAGATGTCCGAGTTAATGGTGATGACCGCTAGCAGTGGCTAACTGACTACTAGCTAGTAGCTAGTTAACTGGCTAGCCTCTGAAGGGGGTTCCGGTTCTAAAGTGTAAAAAATAGCAGATCTGTACAACATTGGGTGAGGCGGGTTGCAGGAGTGTATGTTCAGTCCGTAGATTAAAAATATAAAAAATATATGAAATATATATGAAGAAAAACGATATATACAAGGGACGGGACAAGACAATCAAAACAGACATCCCACTGCTACGCCATCTTGGATTTAATATTACAGTGAAATCTTTTGTCCAGGAAGTTGTCTAAAAGGGATTGAATTTGTTGTTGCCTAATTGGTTTTTGGTAGGTTTCTACTCTACTTACCTTTCATTTCTAGCATGTCTTAACATTGTGCAGTTCCTATGGCTTTGATGCCCCATGATTGAGTATTGCTCTGTTCAAGTAGACTGTGGTTTTGCTGTGATCTGATAGGGGTGTTAGTGGACTGTGAATGCTCTGAGAGACTCTGGGTTGAGGTCAATGATAAAGTAGTCTACAGTACTACTGCCAAGAGATGAGCTGTATCTGTACCTACCGTAGAAGTCCCCTCGAAGCCTACCATTAACTATGTACTGTTTTTGTTTGTTGTCTTGTCACAGTTGTGCATATTTGTGAGGGAATACCTCCATTTAGGTGTTTGCACTCCTGTGTGCTGAGTGTCAGGTTCTTGTCTAGTTCTGGGATTTAGGTCACCACAGACTGTGTGTGTGTGTGTGTGTGTGTGTGTGTGTGTGTGTGTGTGTGTGTGTGTGTGTGTGTGTGTGTGTGTGTGTGTGTGTGTGTGTGTGTGTGTGTGTGTGTGTGTGTGTGTGTGTGTGTGCGTGCGTGCGTGCGTGCGTGCGTGTGTGTGTGTGTGTGTTTGAACATGTGTGCAAAAAGCTGTCATCAAGGCAAAGGGTGGCTACTTTGAAGAATCTAAAATCTAAAATCTATTTAGATTTGTTAATACATTTTTTAGTTACTAAATGATTCCATGTGTTATTTGAAAATAGTACAAATAAAGAAAAACACTTGAATGAGTAGGTGTGTCCAAACTTTTGACTTGTACTGTACATTTTGATCACCCATATTTGTCTCCATCTGAAAATTGTCCAACTCTCAAAACATAGCTCAAGAGAATGTGCAAGTGTCTGCTCTCTCTGCAACTGTGATCTCTTCAAACTACGTCTAGCATATCGGCTAATACAGCCCAGTAATACAGATAGCATAATATAATGGGCCACATGAGAATCTATGGTAATTTAACCTATATCTTAAGTTATTTTTCCACATTTTGATGATGTCTAATTACTGGGACCATGGCTGGCAAGTGAGTTACGTGACACACTCCTAAAATAACATTGCAGGACTGCGGTTGGGTTCAGGAACATTGCAGGACTGCGGTTGGGTTCAGGAACATTGCAGGACTGCGGTTGGGTTCAGGACCATTGCAGGACTGCGGTTGGGTTCAGGAACATTGCAGGACTGCGGTTGGGTTCAGGAACATTGCAGGACTGCGGTTGGGTTCAGGAACATTGCAGGACTGCGGTTGGGTTCAGGAACATTGCAGGACTGCGGTTGGGTTCAGGAACATTGCAGGACTGCGGTTGGGTTCAGGAACATTGCAGGACTGCGGTTGGGTTCAGGAACATTGCAGGACTGCGGTTGGGTTCAGGACCATTGCAGGACTGCGGTTGGGTTCAGGACCATTGCAGGACTGCGGTTGGGTTCGGGACCAGTTCTTGTGGTAGCGGGTGAGTTGGACAGAAAGCCAGTGGGTGAGATATGAAAAGTTGCAGGTGTGGGTGAGGTATTTAAAAATGTAGGTGTGAGTGGGTGAGGTATGAAAAGCTGCAGGTGTGGGCGGGTGAGGTATGAAGAGCTGCAGGTGTGGACGGGTGAGGTCTGAAAAAATGCAGGTGTGGGCGGGTGAGGTATGAAAATCTGCAGGTGTCGGCGGGTGAGGTATGAAAACCTGCAGGTGTGGGCGGGTGAGGTATGAAAAGCTACAGGTGTGGACGGGTGAGGTATTTAAAAATGCAGGTGTGGGCGGGTGAGGTATGAAAACCTGCAGGTGTCGGCGGGTGAGGTATGAAAACCTGCAGGTGTGGATGGGTGACGTATGAAAAGCTACAGGTGTGGACGGGTGAGGTATGAAAAGCTACAGGTGTGGACGGGTGAGGTATGAAAAGCTACAGGTGTGGACGGGTGAGGTATGAAAAGTTGCAGGTGTGGGCGGGTGGGGTATGAAAAAATGCAGGTGTGGGTGGGTGAGGTATGAAAAGCTACAGGTGTGGGTGGGTGAGGTATGAAAACCTGCAGGTGTGGGCGGGTGAGGTATGAAAAAAATGCAGGTCTGGGCGGGTGAGGTATTTAAAAATGCAGGTGTGAGCGGGTGAGGCATGAAAAGCTGCAGGTGTGGGCGGGTGAGGTATGAATAAATGCAGGTGTGGGCGGGTGAGGTATGAATAAATGCAGGTGTGGGCGGGTGAGGTATGAAAAGCTGCAGGTGTGTGCGGGTGAGGTATGAATAAATGCAGGTGTGTGCGGGTGAGGTATGAATAAATGCAGGTGTGGGCGGGTGAGGTACAAGCCAGCTATAGCTCTCTGAATCGGGAATATCCAAGGGGAATCAATAGGGCCTGATCTCTAAAGCCTCCTGATTACAAGCCAGCTATAGCTCTCTGAATCGGGAATATCCAAGGGGAATCAATAGGGCCTGATCTCTAAAGCCTCCTGGAAATCTCCAAGAAAAAGAAAAGAGCGATTGAGAGAAAGAAACCTAGGTTTAAATATTATTTTAATACTTGTATTCAGATAACCATTATTTGAAAATACGTAGTTAATTTATTTATTTATTTTATTTTTGGTTTTAACAAAAACTCAAATAAAAGTACTTGTTTTGGGCTGTGTAGTTGAAAATACTCAAGTACACAGGAAAAAGAGAGAGAACCCAATTCTGGAGCGAGACAGAGACAGAGACAGACAGACAGACAGACAGACAGACAGACAGACAGACAGACAGACAGACAGACAGACAGACAGACAGACAGACAGACAGACAGACAGACAGACAGACAGACAGACAGACAGACAGACAGAGCGACAAAGAGAGAGAGGGGGAGAGAGAGAGAGAGAGAGAGAGAGAGAGAGAGAGAGAGAGAGAGAGAGAGAGAGAGAAAGAGGTAGAGAGAGAGAGAGAATGAGAGAGAGAGAGAGAGAGAGAGAGAGAGAGAGAGAGAGAGAGAGAGAGAGAGAGAGAGAGAGAGAGAGATGGATTGGCCAAATCAGAACCGGTGTGTGTGTGTGAGAGAGCTATCTCCAGAGGTTAGGGTTAGAGGCTACAGTCTATCTAAGATCCTTTTTCATTCTGATGCTGCCTATCACGATCCATCACGCAGGAGGTGTGTTTGTGTGTGTGTGTGTGTGTGTGTGTGTGTGTGTGTGTGTGTGTGTGTGTGTGTGTTTGTGTGTGTGTGTGTGTTTGAACATGTGTGTGATCTCTACCATCATCTGTAGATATCCTACTCTATTCTCTACATGAACTAAAATTAACCTAAGACTTGCCGAAATGTATGTGTGTGTGTGTGTGTGTGTGTGTGTGTGTGTATATATATATATATTGGAGCAGTGTGTATCTGGTGGAGAAGTGTGTGTGTGTGTGTGTGTGTGTGTGTGTGTGTGTGTGTGTGTGTGTGTACTATCTGAGCTGCCCTCTGGTGAAATGCAGTACGTGACTTATGGCACAAGTCTCCCAAACCAATTCCATGTAATATATTGTCCTAGACTCTACCTAGAGTGCTCTAGAGTGATTTACCATGGTCTCATTGGGACACCTAGTGCATTCTGGGATAGGTTTCTATCTATACCAATGTGACCTTATTCCGTATGTAGTACAAACCGCACACAGACAAACACACTCTTTCACACACTAGTCACTAGTGCACTACATAGGGACTATGAAGCCATTTGGGACAAAACCCAGGTGTACCTAGATTAACTGACCTGAGAGTTGGCACTTTGGCGAAATATGTGGCACATGCCTCCAAAACCAATTCCATCCAATCAACTGTATTCTGATGTATGATGAGGCGCTAGTCAGTCCGCTAGTCAGTCCGTCTAGGATTTCTCAAGAGTTGTATTTTTTGGATAGTCGCTGGCAAAAATAAATTATCTTCATGCTGCAATAATTACATTTTTTATGGCAATTTGCAAAGATTTTGACGAATTCGTCAAAAATATGCAGGAAAAACTTTGTTAACGTGAAAATTGTGAGCACTATGTTAAGTATGGTGATCTGACAGTTGTCATAGTGCTGTGACTTTACTGCTTTATGTTGTAAAAGTGCTGTGACTTTACTGCTTTATGTTGTAAAAGTGCTGTGACTTTACTGCTTTATGTTGTAATAGTGCTGTGACTTTACTGCTTTATGTTGTAATAGTGCTGTGACTTTACTGCTTTATGTTGTAATAGTGCTGTGACTTTACTGCTTTATGTTGTGATAGTGCTGTGACTTTACTGCTTTATGTTGTAATAGTGCTGTGACTTTACTGCTGTATGTTGTCATAGTGCTGTGACTTTACTGCTGTATGTTGTAATAGTGCTGTGACTTTACTGCTTTATGTTGTAATAGTGCTGTGACTTTACTGCTTTATGTTGTAATAGTGCTGTGACTTTACTGCTTTATGTTGTAATAGTGCTGTGACTTTACTGCTTTATGTTGTAATAGTGCTGTGACTTTACTGCTGTATGTTGTAATAGTGCTGTGACTTTACTGCTGTATGTTGTAATAGTGCTGTGACTTTACTGCTTTATGTTGTAATAGTGCTGTGACTTTACTGCTGTATGTTGTAATAGTGCTGTGACTTTACTGCTTTATGTTGTAATAGTGCTGTGACTTTACTGCTGTATGTTGTAATAGTGCTGTGACTTTACTGCTGTATGTTGTAATAGTGCTGTGACTTTACTGCTTTATGTTGTAATAGTGCTGTGACTTTACTGCTTTATGTTGTAATAGTGCTGTGACTTTACTGCTTTATGTTGTAATAGTGCTGTGACTTTACTGCTTTATGTTGTAATAGTGCTGTGACTTTACTGCTTTATGTTGTGATAGTGCTGTGACTTTACTGCTTTATGTTGTAATAGTGCTGTGACTTTACTGCTTTATGTTGTAATAGTGCTGTGACTTTACTGCTTTATGTTGTAATAGTGCTGTGACTTTACTGCTTTATGTTGTGATAGTGCTGTGACTTTACTGTTGTATGTGGTCATAGTGCTGTGACTTTACTGCTTTATGTTGTAATAGTGCTGTGACTTTACTGCTTTATGTTGTAAAAGTGCTGTGACTTTACTGCTTTATGTTGTAAAAGTGCTGTGACTTTACTGCTTTATGTTGTAATAGTGCTGTGACTTTACTGCTTTATGTTGTAATAGTGCTGTGACTTTACTGCTTTATGTTGTGATAGTGCTGTGACTTTACTGTTGTATGTGGTCATAGTGCTGTGACTTTACTGCTGTATGTTGTAAAAGTGCTGTGACTTTACTGCTTTATGTGGTCATAGTGCTGTGACTTTACTGTTGTATGTTGTAATAGTGCTGTGACTTTACTGCTGTATGTTGTAATATTGCTGTGACTTTACTGCTGTATGTTGTAATAGTGCTGTAACTTTACTGTTTTATGTGGTCATAGTGCTGTGACTGCTGCTTTATGTTGTAATAGTGCTGTGACTTTACTGCTTTATGTGGTCATAGTGCTGTGACTTTGCTGCTTTATGTTGTAATAGTGCTGTGACTTTACTGCTTTATGTTGTAATAGTGCTGTGACTTTACTGCTTTATGTGGTCATAGTGCTGTGAATTTACTGCTTTATGTGGTCATAGTGCTGTGAATTTACTGCTGTATGTTGTAATAGTGCTGTGACTGGTCAAATTTGCAAGCCCTCGCATAACATGTGGGAAATTGCATTTGCAGAATGGTAAAAATCCTAGAGGAACTGACAAGGGGATGAATAAAGGTTATTAGAGAGAATGGGAGGATGGAGCATGCACCGTAAAAGAGGACAATCCAGTAAATCACAAACACACACACAAGTACGTGTGCATCAAGACAGGCAGACTTATGCACACACACACACACACACACACACACACACACACACACCACACACACACACACACACACACACACACACACACACACACACACACACACACACACACACACACACAGACACACACACACACACACCACACACAAGTACGTGTGCATCAAGACAGGCAGACTTATGCACACACATACACATACACACATACACACACACACACACACACCACACACACCACACACACACACACACACAAGTACGTGTGCATCAAGACAGGCAGACTTATGCACACACATACACACACATACACACACACACACCACACACACCACGCACGCACACACCACACACGCACACACACACACACACACACACACACACACACACACACACACACACACACACACACACACACACACACACACACACACACACACACACACACACACACACACACACACCTGGAAAACAAACTGTAAAATGTGTAACTCACCACATGCTCAAGGTAAAATAAGTCAGTCACAGTTAATTCTACTGCAATTACTGCCACCATAAAGGGAGTCGATTGAAATTCAACTCATGATCTCTCTCATATACAGCACTGCTGCATTTCACCTCATTCACAAGTACTAGTTCCTTGTAAAGAGCAGATTACAATGGAATGGAACAACTGACTATACCATACCATTTCAAAGCTCCCTGATAGCCTGCAGCTCATGCCTCTGTTCATAGAACTGGATTCATTAGAGTGTGCCCTTTATTTTATTCATTTGTTTGTTTGTCATTTATTCATTCATTCATTCATTCATGCTCATTGCACTGTCCATGGAACAAAAATTAATAGAATGGACATTTCCCATTCACAATAATCTACTATGGACAAAGCTTATTTTGTCTGGTCTGATTATTGACTAGGACATTACTACCACTCTGGAACAGAGAGAGAGTGATCCACCACTCTGGAACAGAGAGGGAGTGATCCACCACTTCAGAACAGAGAGAGAGTGATCCACCACTCTGGAACAGAGAGGGAGTGATCCACCACTCTGGAACAGAGAGAGAGAGTGATCCACCACTCTGGAACAGAGAGGGAGTGATCCACCACTCTGGAACAGAGAGAGAGTGATCCACCACTCTGGAACAGAGAGGGAGTGATCAACCACTCTGGAACAGAGAGAGAGTGATCCACCACTTCAGAACAGAGAGAGAGTGATCCACCACTCTGGAACAGAGAGAGAGTGATCCACCACTTCAGAACTGAGAGAGAGTGATCCACCACTCTGGAACAGAGAGAGAGTGATCCACCACTTCAGAACAGAGAGAGAGTGATCGACCACTCTGGAACAGAGAGAGAGAGTGATCCACCACTCTGGAACAGAGAGAGAGTGATCCACCACTCTGGAACAGAGAGAGAGTGATCCACCACTCTGGAACAGAGAGAGAGAGTGATCCACCACTCTGGAACAGAGAGAGAGTGATCCACCACTCTGGAACAGAGAGAGAGAGTGATCCACCACTCTGGAACAGAGAGAGAGTGATCCACCACTCTGGAACAGAGAGAGAGTGATCCACCACTCTGGAACAGAGAGAGAGAGTGATCCACCACTCTGGAACAGAGAGAGAGAGTGATCCACCACTCTGGAACAGAGAGAGAGAGTGATCCACCACTCTGGAACAGAGAGAGAGTGATCCACCACTTCAGAACAGAGAGAGAGTGATCCACCACTCTGGAACAGAGAGAGAGTGATCCACCACTTCAGAACAGAGAGAGAGTGATCGACCACTCTGGAACAGAGAGAGAGAGTGATCCACCACTCTGGAACAGAGAGAGAGTGATCCACCACTCTGGAACAGAGAGAGAGAGTGATCCACCACTCTGGAACAGAGAGAGAGAGTGATCCACCACTCTGGAACAGAGAGAGAGTGATCCACCACTCTGGAACAGAGAGAGAGAGTGATCCACCACTCTGGAACAGAGAGAGAGTGATCCACCACTCTGGAACAGAGAGAGAGTGATCCACCACTCTGGAACAGAGAGAGAGAGTGATCCACCACTCTGGAACAGAGAGAGAGAGTGATCCACCACTCTGGAACAGAGAGAGAGAGTGATCCACCACTCTGGAACAGAGAGAGAGTGATCCACCACTCTGGAACAGAGAGAGAGTGATCCACCACTCTGGAACAGAGAGAGAGTGATCCACCACTCTGGAACAGAGAGAGAGAGTGATCCACCACTTCGGAACAGAGAGAGAGAGTGATCCACCACTTCGGAACAGAGAGAGAGAGTGATCCACCACTCTGGAACAGAGAGAGAGTGATCCACCACTTCGGAACAGAGAGAGAGAGTGATCCACCACTTCGGAACAGAGAGAGAGAGAGTGATCCACCACTCTGGAACAGAGAGAGAGTGATCCACCACTTCGGAACAGAGAGAGAGAGTGATCCACCACTTCGGAACAGAGAGAGAGTGATCCACCACTCTGGAACAGAGAGAGAGTGATCCACTACTCTGGAACAGAGAGAGAGAGTGATCCACCACTTTGGAACAGAGAGAGAGAGTGATCCACCACTTCGGAACAGAGAGAGAGTGATCCACAACTCTGGAACAGAGAGAGAGTGAACCACCACTCTGGAACAGAGAGAGAGTGATCCACCACTCTGGAACAGAGAGAGCGAGTGATCAACCACTTCGGAACAGAGAGAGAGTGATCTACCACTCTGGAACAGAGAGAGAGAGTGATCCACCACTCTGGAACAGAGAGAGAGAGTGATCCACCACTTCGGAACAGAGAGAGAGAGTGATCCACCACTTCGGAGCAGAGAGAGAGTGATCCACCACTTCGGAACAGAGAGAGAGAGTGATCCACCACTCTGGAACAGAGAGAGAGAGTGATCCACCACTTCGGAACAGAGAGAGAGAGTGATCCACCACTTCGGAACAGAGAGAGAGAGTGATCCACCACTTCGGAACAGAGAGAGAGAGTGATCCACCACTCTGGAACAGAGAGAGAGTGATCCACCACTTCGGAACAGAGAGAGAGAGTGATCCACCACTCTGGAACAGAGAGAGAGTGATCCACCACTTCGGAACAGAGAGAGAGAGTGATCCACCACTTCGGAACAGAGAGAGAGAGTGATCCACCACTCTGGAACAGAGAGAGAGTGATCCACCACTTCGGAACAGAGAGAGAGAGTGATCCACCACTTCGGAGCAGAGAGAGAGTGATCCACCACTTCGGAACAGAGAGAGAGAGTGATCCACCACTTCGGAACAGAGAGAGAGAGTGATCCAGAGTGATGAATCAGAACGTTCACCTACTATATGCTTTTGTTACTTTGTTCCAAGACAACAGTCAGCCAGATACTGGGGATACAACCTCGTCCTTCCCAGGAAATAAAATAATAAAAAGCAATTGAATAGCTGTCGCTCTCTCTCTTTACAATCTCTCCTGTCCATCCTTCTCTTTCTCTCTCTTCCTTAAATTTTAGCCTTCCTTCTTTTCTCCCCTTCTCTCCATCGCTTCCTCCCTCCTTTGTTACCGTCAGTTATCTCTCTCCCCCCTCTTTCTCCGCACCCTCCCTTTTTCTCCCCCTCTCTTTCTCTCTCCCCACCTCCCTCTGCTTCTCTCTCCCCAACAATCCTCTCTCCCTCTCTCCCCACCCCTCTCTCTTTCTCTCCCCACCCTCTCTCTTTCTCTTCTCCCCAATCTCCATCTCTCTCCCCCTTTCCCCACCCGCTCTCCCCCTCTCTCTCTCTCCTTCTCTTTCTCCCCACCCCTCTCTCTCCTCTCTCCCCACCACCCTCTCTCTCCCCCTCTCTCTCTCTCCTTCTCTTTCTCCCCACCCCTCTCTCTCCTCTCTCCCCACCACCCTCTCTCTCCCTCTCTCTCTCTGTCTTTTTTCTCCCCACCCCTCTCTCTCCTCTCTTCCCACTCCTCTCTCTCCTCTCTCCCCATCCCTCTCTCTCTCTCCCCTTCTCTTTCTCCCCACCCCTCTCTCTCCCTCTCTCCCCACCCCTCCCTCTCTCCTCATCCCCCCTCTCGCCCACCTCCCTCTCTTTCTCTCCACCTATCTCTCTCACCACCCCTCTCTCTGTCTCTCCCCACCCCTCTCTCTTTCTCTCTCCCCCCTCTCTCTCTCTATTTCTTTCTTAAATGCACACCACATCTTCTTGTAATGCCTGTGTTGAATTTGATTAATCGTTGTTAGACACATCAGTCCACTAATATGATCACATGATAATTGCCTAATCAGTTGATTGGGACCATGTATTAAGGTCTGGTTGGTGTTATATGGTGATGTATTAAGGTCTGGTTGGTGTTATATGGTGATGTATTAAGGTCTGGTTGCTGTTATATGGTGATGTATTAAGGTCTGGTTGGTGTTATATGGTGATGTATTAAGGTCTGGTTGGTGTTATATGGTGTTATTAAGGTCTGGTTGCAGTTATATGGTGATGTATTAAGGTCTGGTTGCTGTTATATGGTGATGTATTAAGGTCTGGTTGCTGTTATATGGTGATGTATTAAGGTCTGGTTGGTGTTATATGGTCATGTATTAAGGTCTGGTTGCTGTTATATGGTGATGTATTAAGGTCTGGTTGCTGTTATATGGTGATGTATTAAGGTCTGGTTGCTGTTATATGGTGATGTATTAAGGTCTGGTTGGTGTTATATGGTGATGTATTAAGGTCTGGTTGGTGTTATATGGTGATGTATTAAGGTCTGGTTGCTGTTATATGGTGATGTATTAAGGTCTGGTTGGTGTTATATGGTGATGTATTAAGGTCTGGTTGGTGTTATATGGTGATGTATTAAGGTCTGGTTGCTGTTATATGGTGATGTATTAAGGTCTGGTTGCTGTTATATGGTGATGTATTAAGGTCTGGTTGCTGTTATATGGTGATGTATTAAGGTCTGGTTGCTGTTATATGGTGATGTATTAAGGTCTGGTTGCTGTTATATGGTGATGTATTAAGGTCTGGTTGGTGTTATATGGTGATGTATTAAGGTCTGGTTGCTGTTATATGGTGATGTATTAAGGTCTGGTTGCTGTTATATGGTGATGTATTAAGGTCTGGTTGCTGTTATATGGTGATGTATTAAGGTCTGGTTGCTGTTATATGGTGATGTATTAAGGTCTGGTTGCTGTTATATGGTGATGTATTAAGGTCTGGTTGGTGTTATATGGTGATGTATTAAGGTCTGGTTGCTGTTATATGGTGATGTATTAAGGTCTGGTTGCTGTTATATGGTGATGTATTAAGGTCTGGTTGGTGTTATATGGTGATGTATTAAGGTCTGGTTGGTGTTATATGGTGATGTATTAAGGTCTGGTTGCTGTTATATGGTGATGTATTAAGGTCTGGTTGGTGTTATATGGTGATGTATTAAGGTCTGGTTGCTGTTATATGGTGTTATTAAGGTCTGGTTGGTGTTATATGGTGATGTATTAAGGTCTGGTTGGTGTTATATGGTGATGTATTAAGGTCTGGTTGCTGTTATATGGTGATGTATTAAGGTCTGGTTGCTGTTATATGGTGATGTATTAAGGTCTGGTTGGTGTTATATGGTGATGTATTAAGGTCTGGTTGCTGTTATATGGTCATGTATTAAGGTCTGGTTGCTGTTATATGGTGATGTATTACGGTCTGGTTGCTGTTATATGGTGATGTATTAAGGTCTGGTTGCTGTTATATGGTGATGTATTAAGGTCTGGTTGCTGTTATATGGTGATGTATTAAGGTCTGGTTGGTGTTATATGGTGATGTATTAAGGTCTGGTTGGTGTTATATGGTGATGTATTAAGGTCTGGTTGCTGTTATATGGTGATGTATTAAGGTCTGGTTGCTGTTATATGGTGATGTATTAAGGTCTGGTTGCTGTTATATGGTGATGTATTAAGGTCTGGTTGGTGTTATATGGTGATGTATTAAGGTCTGGTTGCTGTTATATGGTGTTATTAAGGTCTGGTTGCTGTCATATGGTGATGTATTAAGGTCTGGTTGCTGTTATATGGTGATGTATTAAGGTCTGGTTGCTGTTATATGGTGATGTATTAAGGTCTGGTTGGTGTTATATGGTCATGCCGCATCAAATAAATACCACATCCATTTGATGTACAGCAGTGGATATATTTGGTCATATAAAACCATTATGAAATGAAACTATAATCGGTCGTTCCACCTCAAAAAGCACAAGAGGATTTCTACACCCACCATATCAGATTGTTCTGAAATTGTGTCTGTTGTTAGTAACAGATACGATTAGCATTCCTGAAACATTATTTGGTTGAAATAAAATTTCACCTCTGAGAAATTAAGATAATTGATTGCACCCAAAACGGACATTTTAATTTTTAGGATTCAGATAATATTCAATAAATATACATTGGATAAATATATAAAACGCAACAAGCAAAAATGTCAAAGATTTTACTGAGTTACAGTTTAAACAAGGAAATCAGACAAATGAAATAAAGTCATTAGGGCGTAATCTATAGACTTCACCTGACTGGGAACACAGATATACATCTGTTGGTCATAGATACAGTACATTCGGAAAGTATTCACAACCCTAGATTTTTCCACATTTTGTTTTGTTACAGCCTTATTCTAAAAATGATTATATCGCTTTTTCCCCTCATCAATCTACACAAAATACCCCATAATGACATCACAATGCCCCATAATGACATCACAAAACCCCATAATGACAGCACAATACCCCATAATGACGTCACAATACCCCATAACGACGAAGCAAAAACAGTTTTTTAGAAATTTTAGCAAATTTAAAAACTGGAAAAAAATGAAATATTACATATACATAAGTATTCAGACCCTTTACTCAGTTGAAGCACCTTTGGCAGCGATTACAGCCTTGAGTCTTCTTGGGTACGACGCTACAAGCTTGGCACACCTGTATTTGGGGAGTTTCTCCCATCCTTCTCTGCAGATCCTCTCAAGCTCTGTCAGGTTGGATGGGGAGCGTCGCTGCACAGCTATTTTCAAGTCTCTTCAGAGATGTTCGATCGGGTTCAAGTCCGGGCTCTGGCTGAGCCCCTCAAGGACATACAGAGAATTGTCCCGAAGCCACTCCTGGGTTGTCTTGGCTGTGTGCTTAGGGTCATTATCCTGCTGGAAGGTGAACCTTTGCCCCAGTCTTAGGTCCTAAGCGCTCTGGAGCAGGTTTTCATCAAGGATCTCTCTTTATTTTGCTCTGTTCATCTTTATCTTCTACCATCTCCACAGAGGAACTCTAGAGCTCTGTCAGAGTGAACATTTGGCCCTTGGTCACCTCTCTGACCAAAGCCTTTCACCCCCGATTGCTCAGTTTGGTCGGGCGGCCAGCTCTAGTAAGCTTCTTGGTGGTTCCAAACTTCTTCCATTTAAGAATGATAGAGGCCACTGTGTTCTTGGGGACCTTCAATGCTGCAGAAATGTTTTGGTCCCTTTCCCCAGATCTGTTCCTCGACACAATCCTGTCTTGGAACTCTAAGGACAATTCCTTCAAACTCATGGCTTGGTTTTTGCTCTGACATGCACTACCAACTGTGGGACCTTACATAGACAGGTGTGTGCCTTTCCAAATCATGTCCAATCAATTGAATTTACCACAGGTGGACTCCAAGTTGTAGAAACATCTCAAGGATGATCAATGGAAACAGGCTGCACCAGAGCTCTATTTCAAGTCTCATAGCAAAGGGTTTCAATACTTATGTAAATAAGGTATTTCTCTTTTTTTATTTCTAATAAATCTACAAAAATT
>NC_138308.1:90613660-90618660 GCF_965601325.2 Salmo salar
ACAAAAGTGGAGACAAATCAGACCCCAATAATTACAGGAGAATTTGCGTAAACAGTAACTTGGGAAAGGTTTTCTGTAGCATTTTGAATTCAAGAATTCTAACCTTTCTTCGAGAAAAAAATGTAATAAATAAATGTCAAATTGGCTTTCTCCCTAACCATCGCACTACTGACCATATTTACACCTTACACACACTAATTAATAAACACGTCCACCAAAAAAAAGAGGGCAAAATCTTTGCTTGCTTTATTGACTTTAAAAAAGCATTTGATTCTATTTGGCACGAAGGGCTATTCTACAAAATTCTCCAAAGTGGGCTTGGTGGTAAGGTGGATGACTTAATAAAATGTATGTACACAGAAAACAAGTGTGCAATAAAAATCAAAAACCAGAGAACAGAATTCTTTTCACAACGTCGAGGTGTGAGACAAGGCTGCAGTTTGAGTCCAAATCTTTTCAACATTTATATCAATGAATTAGCAGACATGTTGGACCATTCTCCAGCCCCAGGACTCACACTATTTGACACAGAGGTGAAATACCTGCTATATGCTGATGACTTGGTACTTCTATCACCAACCAAAGAAGGTCTTCAACAGAACATTAATATTCTAGAGCAATATTGCCATAATTGGGCCCTGGTAGTAAATTTCCAAAAAACTAAAATCATGATTTTCCAATAAAAAACCAGATGTCAGAAACACAAATATAAATTCCCCCTGAACAACACCATCATTGAACACACTAAAAATTACACCTACCTTAGTCTGACCATATCTGCATCGGGAAACTTTAATATGGCAGTGAACGCACTCAAAGAAAAAGCCCGCAGAGCATTGTATGCAATAAAAATGAAATTATTCAAAATCAACATCCCAATTAGAATTTGGACCAAATTATTTGACAGTGTAATCCTATCAATAACCCTTTATGGAAGTGAGGTTTGGGGGCCACTCAATAAACTGGACTTTAAAATGTGGGACAAACATCCAATTGATGCCCTACATGCAGAATTCTGTCGGAAAATCCTACAAGTCCAGAGAAATACACCAACTAATGCATGTAGGGCAGAATTGGGCCGCTTTCCAGTAATAATGAAAATACAGAAAAGATCATAAAAATGTTGGCTACATCTAAATTCAAGTCCAAATTCAAGTCTGCAATTTAAAGCACTTCAAACCCAAGAGCTGAGCCCAGAAACGAGCCCTCTCAGTCAGCTGGTGTTGGACCTCACCAACCAAGCTGACACCAGCACTGCTTCAAAAGAAAGAATTCAAATAAACAAAATCATGAACCAATCAAAAGACTCATATTTACAACATTGGAAAAAACGAAACAAAATCCCAAAGCTGACTAAATTGCTATCTGACCCTAAACAGAGAATATGAATTGGCTGATTATCTCTACTCTGTCAGAGATACAAAGCAGAGACAGATCCTTACCAAGTACAGGCTGAGTGACCACCGATTGTCAATAGAAACCAGCAGATATAAAAAGACATGGCTACTCAAAAAGGAGAGTGTATGTGGTCACTGCACGACAGGGGAGGTGGAGACAGAGATGCACTTTCTCCTTTACTGTGATAAATATTCCTCACTAAGAGATTCATTATTCACAGAAATGACTGCATTTATTCCAAATTTGAATCCAGAAGAAAAACCTACAAATACTCATGGGCGAAGGAGCAATGGCTCCTCTTGCAGCCAAATATGTATTTGCCTGCCATAGCCTGAGGGACACTAAATAATAACATCTGCATAGTAAGCAGTAACTTACTTATTATTACTATTATTGTTATTACTATTATTATTGTTGTTTATCATTCCAAATAGTAGTGGTATGGGTGGTAATGGTAATGATAGCAGTTTAGTGATGGTGGTGGTGGTAGTAGTAGTAGTAGTAGTGGTATGGGTGGTAATGGTAATGATAGCAGTTTAGTGATGGTGGTGGTGGTAGTAGTAGTAGTAGTAGTGGTATGGGTGGTAATGGTAATGATAGCAGTTTAGTGATGGTGGTGGTGGTAGTAGTAGTAGTAGTAGTGGTATGGGTGGTAATGGTAATGATAGCAGTTTAGTGATGGTGGTGGTGGTAGTAGTAGTAGTAGTAGTGGTATGGGTGGTAATGGTAATGATAACAGTTTAGTAATGGTGGTGGTAGTAGTAGTGGTATGGGTAGTAATGGTAATGATAACAGTTTAGTGATGGTGGTAGTAGTAGTATAATTAGTGGTATGGGTGGTAATGGTAATGATAACAGTTTAGTAATGGTGGTGGTAGTAGTAGTATAATTAGTGGTATGGGTGGTAATGGTAATGATAACAGTTTAGTAATGGTGGTAGTAGTAGTAGTAGTATTAGTGGTATGGGTGGTAATGGTAATGATAGCGGTTTAGTGATGGTGGTGGTAGTAGTGGTATGGGTGGTAATGGTAATGATAGCAGTTTGGTGATGGTGGTGGTAGTAGTAGTAGTAGTAGTGGTATGGGTAGTAATGGTAATGATAGCAGTTTAGTGATGGTGGTGGTAGTAGTAGTGGTATGGGTAGTAATGGTAATGATAGCAGTTTAGTGATGGTGGTGGTAGTAGTAGTGGTAGTGGTATGGGTGGTAATGGTAATGATAGCAGTTTAGTGATGGTGGTGGTAGTAGTGGTAATGATGATAGTAGTTGTAGTACTGATGTAATGGTGAAGATGACCTTTATTTAGTTATAAGTTAGTAATAGATTCATTTTCCATATTTAGATTGTTATATTTATTACATTATACTATTTTACTTGCTTTGGCAATATTGACACAATGTTTTTCATGCCAATAAAGCAGCTTGAATTTGAGAGAGAGAGAGAGAGAGAGAGAGAGAGAGAGAGAGAGAGAGAGAGAGAGGAGAGAGAGAGAGAGACAGAGACAGAGACAGAGAGAGAAACAGAGAGAGAAACAGAGAGACAGAGAGAGAAACAGAGAGAGAGAAAGAGAGATAGAGACAGAGAAACAGAGAAAGAGAGAGCCAGAGAGACAGAGAGAGAAACAGAGAGACAGAGAAAGAGAGAGAGAGACAGAGAAACAGAGAAAGAGAGAGACAGAGAGACAGAGAGAGACAGAGAAACAGAGAAAGAGAGAGAGAGAGAAACAGAGAAACAGAGAAAGAGAGAGAGAGAGAGACAGAGAAACAGAGAAAGAGAGAGAGAAACAGAGAGACAGAGAGAGAAACAGAGAGAGAGAGAAAGAGAGATAGAGACAGAGAAACAGAGAAAGAGAGAGCCAGAGAGACAGAGAGAGAAACAGAGAGAGAGAAAGAGAGAGAGAGACAGAGAAACAGAGAAAGAGAGAGACAGAGAGACAGAGAGAGACAGAGAAACAGAGAAAGAGAGAGAGAGAGAAACAGAGAAACAGAGAAAGAGAGAGAGAGAGAGACAGAGAAACAGAGAAAGAGAGAGAGAGAGAGAGACAGAGAAACAGAGAAAGAGAGAGAGAGAGAGAGAAAAAGACAGAGAGAAACAGAGAAAGAGAGAGAGAGAGAAAAAGACAGAGAGAAACAGAGAGAGAGACAGAGAAACAGAGAAAAAGAGAGAGAGAGAGAGAGACAGAGAAACAGAGAAAGAGAGAGAGAAACAGAGAGAGAGAGACAGAGAGAGAGAGAGAAAGAGAGAGAGAAACAGAGAGAGAGTGAGAGAGAGAGAGAGAGACAGAGAAACAGAGAAAGAGAGAGAGAAACAGAGAGAGAGAGACAGAGAGAGAGAGAGAAAGAGAGAGAGAAACAGAGAGAGAGTGAGAGTGAGAGAATGCAGTGAGCAATCTCAGCATTAAGATTTGTGTTCCGTTTCCATGAGAAAAGGTGGAGCACAAACAACATTGTAAATACAACCTATATGTTTATTTATCTCCCCTTTCATACTTCAACTTCAATTTGCACATCAATATCTTTTGTGAGTGTAATGTTTACAAATGTTTCCCTTGTTTATTTTCCTTTTGTTTATTGTCTTTTCCATTTGCTTTGGCAATGTAAACATATGGTTCCCATGCCAACAAAGCACTTTAATTGATTTGAATTGAGAGAGAGCGAGAGAGAGAGAGAGAGGGAGAGAGAGAGAGAGAGAGACAGAGACAGAGAGAGAGAGAGACAGAGAGAGAGAGAGAGAGAGAGAGAGACAGAGAGAGAGAGAGAGAGAGAGAGACAGAGAGAGAGAGAGACAGAGAGAGAGAGAGAGAGAGAGAGAGAGAGAGACAGAGACAGAGAGAGAGAGAGAGACAGAGAGAGAGAGAGAGAGAGAGAGAGAGACAGAGAGAGAGAGAGAGAGAGAGAGATAGTTAGATGCAAGAGAAGAGCTGAGGTGGATGTTAAATCTAGACTGAACTAGCATAGGTTAGATGGACATTTTTCACTATCTGTCAATCAGACAGTTTGTCACTAAACCTACTATAGGCCTGCTAGTGAAACACTAGATGTACACCACCGTTCAAACACTTTGGGTCACTTAGAAATGTCCTTGTTTTTGAAAGAAAAGCTCATTTTTGGTCCATTGAAATAACATGAAATCAATCAAAAATACAGTGTAGACATTGTTAATGTTGTAAATGACTATTGTAGCTGGAAACAGCTGATTCTTTATGGAATATCTACATAGGCGTACAGAGGCCCATTATCAGCAACCATCACTCCTGTGTTCCAATGGCACGTTGTGTTAGCTAATCCAAGTTTATGATTTTAAAAGTCTAATTGATCATTAGAAAACCCTTTCACAATTATACTAGCATAATTCAAAGCCCTTGGAATTGAATTAAATTGAGAAACAGAGACAGAGAGAGGCCTTCTTAATTCAATTCAATTGAAATTTAAGGGGATTTATTGGCCTGGGAAACATATGTTAACATTGCCTAAGCAAGTGAAGTAGATAATAAACAAAAGTGAAAAAAACTATAAAAATGAACAATAAAATTACACTCACAAACGTTTAAAAGGAATAGAGCCATTTCAAATGTCATATTATGGCTGTGTGTTGTAATGATGTG
>NC_138308.1:90623660-90626160 GCF_965601325.2 Salmo salar
TGTGTGTGTGAGTGTGTGTGTGTGTGTGTGTGTGTGTATGTGTGAAGTGTGTGTGTGTGTGTGTCTGTGGGTTGATGTGTGCGTGAGTGTGTATGTGTATGTGTAAAGTGTGTGTGTGTGCGTGTGTGTGTGTGTGTGTGTGTGTGTGTGTGTGTGTGTGTGTGTGCGTGCGTGCGTGCGTTGGCGTGCGTGCGTGTAACCCCAACAGAGTTGAGTGAAGATGGATTGTGGAGCACTTTAAAAACCTGTGAAAAGCCAAATGTCTTCAGGCAACATTGAGGACATATCACATGAATAAACCAATGGCAAAGTTGACAGTAGTGTGTGTGTGTGTGTGTGTGTGTGTGTGTGTGTGTGTGTGTGTGTGTGTGTGTGTGTGTGTGTGCGTATATATATATATATATTGGAGCAGTGTGTATCTGGTGGAGAAGTGTGTATTTATTTAGGTTAAATAAGGGCAGTTTCTACTTCTCTTCAGTTCTTCAATGCTGAATTCATTTGACACTTTGCTAAACACCCGCCACAGAATGTTATGGCAACAAATCGCAGCGCTCCGTTGGATAGCAACTGTTGCTAACCATGCTCAAGTTTTAAACGCATGGAAGTTAAGGAGGGCAATGGTACAAAACAGAGAGTCAATAAAAAAAGTGATTGTTTAAATGACTAAAATCATTTAACAGAGTGTTGATTAGTGATTTTAGAGGTCGGTTCTGTTTCGCTTCCATTATAAACAAAGCGTATTTTCACCAGGTTCCCGTGAAGCAGTAATGGAATGTAATGACAGTCCAACACAAGCCGAGAGGCTCCTCATTAGCAAGGATGTACCAGTTTGTATTGAGATCATTGTGAGGTGTATGAATGGGGAATGGAGCTTGGCGGGGGAAAATGTTGTCCGAGGTTGCAACCGTAACCAATGGGGCAGGGGCTTAGCAAAGGGTAATTTGATTGGGACATAAAACTTCTCTCCAATAACCTGTTAGGGGCTAGGGGGCAGTATTTACACCGCCGGATAAAAAACGTACCCGATTTAATCTGGTTACCACTCCTACCCAGTAACTAGAATATGCATATACTTATTACATATGGATAGAAAAACACCCTAAAGTTTCTAAAAACTGTTTGAATGGTGTCTGTGAGTATAACAGAACTCATTTGGCAGGCAAAAACCTGACAAGGTTTCATGCAGGAAGTGGCCTGTCTGACAAGGTGTCGTTCTTCTTGTCTCTGTTTATTGAAGAGTGAGGATCTTAGCTGTCCGGTGACACTTCCTACGGCTGCCATAGGGTCTCAGAAGGCGGTAAAAAGCTGAATCGTGGCTTTGCAGGCTCTGGCTGAAAAAAAGTAGCGCGTTTGGGTAGTGGCTGGTTACAGTACTGTGAGACTCAGGCTCGTGCCCGCGTCGACCGAAAGCTTTGTTTACTTTCCTCTGTTTAGCTAAATGGACATTCCGGTCGGAATATTATCGCTTTTTTACGAGAAAAATTGCATAAAAATTGATTTTAAACAGCGGTTGACATGCTTCGAAGTACGGTAATGGAATATTTAGATTTTTTTTGTCACGAATTGCGCCATGCGCACGACCCTGATTTACCATTTCAGATAGTGTCTGGGACGCACGAACAAAACGCCGCTATTCGGATATAACGATGGATTATTTTGGACCAAACCAACATTTGTTATTGAAGTAGCAGTCCTGGGAGTGCATTCTGACGAAGACAACAAAAGGTAATCAAACTTTTATAATAGTAAATATGATTATGGTGAGTGCTAAACTTGCCGGGTGTCTAAATAGCTAGCCCGTGATGCCTGGGCTATGTACTTAGAATATTGCAAAATGTGCTTTCACCAAAAAGCTATTTTAAAATCGGACATATCGAGTGCATAGAGGAGGTCTGTATCTATAATTCTTAAAATAATTGTTATGCTTTTTGTGAACGTTTATCGTGAGTAATTTAGTAAAATATTAGCGAATTCCCCGGAAGTTTGCGGGGGTATGCTAGTTCTGAACGTCACATGCTAATGTAAAAAGCTGGTTTTTGATATAAATATGAACTTGATTGAACAAAACATGCATGTATTGTATAACATAATGTCCTAGGGTTGTCATCTGATGAAGATCATCAAAGGTTAGTGCTGCATTTAGCTGTCTTCTGGGTTTTTGTGACATTATATGCTAGCTTGAAAAATGGGTGTCTGATTATTTCTGGCTTGGTACTCTGCTGACATAATCTAATGTTTTGCTTTCGTTGTAAAGCCTTTTTGAAATCGGACAGTGTGGTTAGATTAACGAGAGTCTTGTCTTTAAATAGCTGTAAAATAGTCATATGTTTGAGAAATTGAAGTAATAGCATTTCAAAGGTTTTGAAAATCGCGCCACAGGCTTCAACTGGCTGTTACGTAGGTGGGACGAATTCGTCCCGCCTAGCCCAGAGAGGATAAGAATAGCCGATTATTAGTTTCAGCCATATTCAATCTTGGACTTTTAGAGGATTATCTTGGA
>NC_138308.1:90631160-90636160 GCF_965601325.2 Salmo salar
ACTGCTAAACTGTATCTCTCTCTAGATATGTACTCGTAAACTGTATCTCTCTCTAGATATGTACTGCTAAACTGTATCTCTCTCTAGATATGTACTGCTAAACTGTATCTCTCTCTAGATATGTACTGCTAAACTGTATCTCTCTCTAGATATGTAGGTTTACAGTCCAATTCTCTCAAAATGTCTGAGGAGGAGAGGGACATGGTGGTGGATACGCACACACCTTTAAATGACCACACACACACACACACACACACACACACACACACACACACAGACACACACACACACAGACAGACACACAGACACACAGACACACACACACACACACACACACACACACACACACACACACACACACACACACACACACACACACACACACACACACACACACACAGAGAGACACAGACACAGACACACACACAGGCCCTGTGCCCTGCATCCATCAAGGACAGATTTTCCCTGAAAAGTAGGATTAAGTGCAGTGCCCAGTCAAATACATAATTCATGTAGAGGAACTTCCACCACAAAGACATTCTTGGGCTGAGGAGGCATTATCTCCCGAGTTCATCTCTCTGTGTACTGGCTGGACATAAATACACACTGACAGACAGACAGACTGACACACAAACAGACAGACAGACTGACAAACAGACGACACACAGACACAGACTGACAGACAGACTGACAGCGACTGACAAACTGACAGACACAGACAGACGTGGAGAGAGAGAGAGAAAGAGAGAGAGAGAGAAAGAGAGGGAGGGAGAGAGACAGAATCAAGACAGATGGATACATAAAGAATGTAAAAACAGAAGAAATTTAGAACAGAAGCAATAACATGACAAACGACTCAGTCTTAAAGAAGGACAAAGAGGAGGGAGGTGCACCAGCAGAGTGAAACAAACACTTTGTCCTATAATTGAAATAATCAACACAATAGATGATAATCTGGGTTCTCTCCAGTGGTACGACGGGGTAAGCCCGGAGGGAGGAGGGCAGCGGGGTAAGCCTGGAGGAGGGCAGCGGGGTAAGCCTGGAGGAGGGCAGGGGGGTAAGCCCGGAGGGAGGAGGGCAGGGGGGTAAGCCTGGAGGAGGGCAGTGGGGTAAGCCTGGAGGAGGGCAGCGGGGTAAGCCTGGAGGAGGGCAGCGGGGTAAGCCCGGAGGAGGGCGGCGGGGTAAGCCCGGAGGGAGGAGGGCAGCGGGGTAAGCCTGGAGGAGGGCAGTGGGGTAAGCCTGGAGGAGGGCAGCGGGGTAAGCCTGGAGGAGGGCAGCGGGGTAAGCCTGGAGGAGGGCAGCGGGGTAAGCCTGGAGGAGGGCAGCGGGGTAAGCCTGGAGGAGGGCAGCGGGGTAAGCCTGGAGGAGGGCAGCAGGGTAAGCCTGGAGGAGGGCGGCGGGGTAAGCCCGGAGGGAGGAGGGCAGCGGGGTCAGCCCGGAGGGAGGAGGGCAGCGGGGTCAGCCCGGAGGGAGGAGGGCAGCGGGGTAAGCCCGGAGGGAGGAGGGCAGCGGGGTCAGCCCGGAGGGAGGAGGGCAGCGGGGTCAGCCCGGAGGAGGGCAGCGGGGTAAGCCCGGAGGGAGGAGGGCAGGGGGGTAAGCCCGGAGGAGGGCAGTGGGGTAAGCCTGGAGGAGGGCAGCGGGGTAAGCCTGGAGGAGGGCAGCGGGGTAAGCCCGGAGGGAGGAGGGCAGCGGGGTCAGCCTGGAGGAGGGCAGTGGGGTAAGCCTGGAGGAGGGCAGCGGGGTAAGCCTGGAGGAGGGCAGCGGGGTAAGCCCGGAGGAGGGCAGCGGGGTAAGCCCGGAGGAGGGCGGCGGGGTAAGCCCGGAGGGAGGAGGGCAGCGGGGTAAGCCTGGAGGAGGGCAGTGGGGTAAGCCTGGAGGAGGGCAGCGGGGTAAGCCTGGAGGAGGGCAGCGGGGTAAGCCTGGAGGAGGGCAGCAGGGTAAGCCTGGAGGAGGGCGGCGGGGTAAGCCCGGAGGGAGGAGGGCAGCGGGGTCAGCCCGGAGGGAGGAGGGCAGCGGGGTCAGCCCGGAGGGAGGAGGGCAGCGGGGTAAGCCCGGAGGGAGGAGGGCAGCGGGGTCAGCCCGGAGGGAGGAGGGCAGCGGGGTCAGCCCGGAGGAGGGCAGCGGGGTAAGCCCGGAGGGAGGAGGGCAGGGGGGTAAGCCCGGAGGAGGGCAGTGGGGTAAGCCTGGAGGAGGGCAGCGGGGTAAGCCCGGAGGGAGGAGGGCAGCGGGGTAAGCCTGGAGGAGGGCAGTGGGGTAAGCCTGGAGGAGGGCAGCGGGGTAAGCCTGGAGGAGGGCAGCGGGGTAAGCCTGGAGGAGGGCAGCGGGGTAAGCCTGGAGGAGGGCAGCAGGGTAAGCCTGGAGGAGGGCGGCGGGGTAAGCCCGGAGGGAGGAGGGCAGCGGGGTAAGCCCGGAGGGAGGAGGGCAGCGGGGTCAGCCCGGAGGAGGGCAGCGGGGTAAGCCCGGAGGGAGGAGGGCAGCGGGGTAAGCCCGGAGGGAGGAGGGCAGCGGGGTAAGCCTGGAGGAGGGCAGTGGGGTAAGCCTGGAGGAGGGCAGGGGGGTAAGCCCGGAGGAGGGCAGCGGGGTAAGCCTGGAGGAGGGCAGGGGGGTAAGCCCGGAGGAGGGCAGCGGGGTAAGCCTGGAGGAGGGCAGGGGGGTAAGCCCGGAGGAGGGCAGCGGGGTCAGCCCGGAGGGAGGAGGGCAGGGGGGTAAGCCCGGAGGGAGGAGGGCAGCGGGGTCAGCCCGGAGGGAGGAGGGCAGGGGGGTAAGCCCGGAGGAGGGCAGCGGGGTAGGCCCGGAGGGAGGAGGGCGGCGGGGTCAGCCCGGAGGGAGGAGGGCAGGGGGGTAGGCCCGGAGGGAGGAGGGCGGCGGGGTCAGCCCGGAGGGAGGAGGGCAGGGGGGTAAGCCCGGAGGAGGGCAGCGGCCTCCTTTTGACATTTTATGTCCTGCAATCTAGAAGGAAAAAAAACTATTCCGGTGTGGTGCCTGGCCTTAAATGATAACAAATAGAAATTGCATAGTGGGGAGAAGTGAACCCCTCGTTGTCACTCTGACGCAGACCATTAGATAATGATAAGAACCCAAACTCTGATGATTCAAGTTTGAAAAATATACAAATTATTTCAATCACAACATACACTGCATGGCCAACATCTCATTCCAAAATCATGGGCATTAATATGGTGTTGGTCCCCCCCTTTGCTGCTATAACAGCCTCCACTCTTCTGGGAAGGCTTTCCACTAGATGTTGGAACATTGCTGCAGGGACTTGTTTCCATTCAGCCACAAGAGCATTAGTAAGGTCAGGCACTGATGTTGGGCGATTAGACCTGGCTCTCACTCGGTATTCCAATTCATCCCAAAGGTGTTTGATGGGGTTGAGGTCAGGGCTCTGTGCAGGACAGTCAAGTTCTTCCACACCTGTCTCGACAAACCATTTCTGTATGGACCTCGCTTGATCCATGGGGGCATTGTCATGCTGAAACAGGAAAGGGCCTTCCCCAAACTGTTGCCACAAAGTTGGAAGCACAGAATTGTCTAGAATGTCATTGTATGCTGTAGCATTAAGATTTCCCTTCACTGGAACTAAGGGTCCTAGTCCAAACCATGAAAAACAGCCCCAGACCATTATTCCTCCTCCACCAAACTTTACAGTTGGCACTATGCATTGGGGCAGGTTGCGTTCTCCTGGCATTCGCCAAACCCAGATTCGTCTGTCAGACTGCCAGATAGTGAAGCTTGATATTATCACTACAGGGAACGCCTTTCTACTGCTCCAGAGTCCAATGGCGGCGAGCTTTATACCCCTTTAGCCGACGCTTGGCATTGCGCATGGTGATTTTAGGCTTGTGTGCGGCTGCTCGGCCATGGAAACCCATTTCATGGAGCTCCTGATGAACAGTCCTTGTGCTGACATTGCTCCCAGAAGCAATTTGGGACTCTAGTGAGTGTTGCAACCGAGGACAGAGGACTTTTATGCACTACACGCTTTAGCACTCAGAGGTCCCGTTCTGTGAGCTTGTATGGACTACCACGTCGTGGCTGAGCTGTTGTTGCTCCTCCACGTTTCCACTTCACAATAATAGCACTTACAGTTGACCGGGGAAGCTCTAACAGGGCAGAAATGTGACTTGTTGGAAAGATGGCATCCTATGACGGTGCCACGTTGAAAAATCACTGAGCTCTTCAAGTACTGTACGGGCCATTCCACTGCCAATGGTTGTCTATGGAGATTGCATGGCTGTGTACTCGATTTTATACACCTGTCAGCAACGGGTGTGGCTGGAATATCCGAATCCAATCATTTTGAAAGGAGTGTCCACATACTCTTGTCCAGTGAATATCATCAATACGGGGAAGTCCATGATGGTTCGAAAGAAGGTCATGATCACTGAGGCGGTTAAAACATAAAGCGCTACACCAGCGAAGGTCAAACAGATGATTCATGGCTAGTGACTAAAGCCATTACGTTGATGGGGTTATTAAGGGGTTAGAAAGATTCTAATCAAATCAAATATTATTTTGTGACATGCGCCAAATACAACAGGACCTTACAGTGAAATGCTTTCTTACAAGCCCTTAACCAACAATGTTTTATGAAGTTTTATGGGAAAAATTGAAATAAGTGTTCAGTAAAAAAATTGAAAATAGATAATAAAAGTAACAAATAATTAAACAGCAGTGAATCTATCTCACTTCCTGCATCCCAAATTTCACCCTATTACTTAAACAGGGGATTACTTTGGACCAAAATGTAGTGTACTATGTAAGAAAAAGAGTAAAATGTTTTGTGGGGGTCCCACCCCTAGTGACTTAAGCCATTAACGTGACATTTGATTCATTCTATCTCACAGCCACGAGCTGACTTCCTACTGATAGATGTTGCTCCTAGAGGACTCCTCACTAAACACATCAATTAACCTCCAGTACCTACGGTGAATCTGGATAACGGTACATGTAAGACGTGATTGATATCACACACACACACGGACCCACAGGCATAC
>NC_138308.1:90641160-90686160 GCF_965601325.2 Salmo salar
ACCAACCAAGAATTCACAAAATGGGACAAACACCAAACTCTGCATAAAGAATTCTGCAAAAATATCCTCCTGGTACTTCGTAGAACACCAAATAATGCACGCAGAGCAAAATTAGGCCGATACCCGCTAATTATCAAAATCCAGAAAAGAGCCGTTAAAATCTACAACCACCTAAAAGGAAGCGATTCCCAAACCTTCCATAACAAAGCCATCACCTTCAGAGAGATGAACCTGGAGAAGAGTCCCCTAAGCAAGCTGGTCCTGGGGCTCTGTTCACAAACACAAACACACCCCACAGATCCCCAGGACTGCAACACAATTAGACCCAAACCTAATCCTGAGAAAACAAAAAGATGATTACTTGACACATTGGAAAGATTTAACAAAAAAGCAGAGCAAACTAGAATGCTATTTGGCCCTAAACAGAGAGTACACAGTGACAGAATACCTGACCACTGTAACTGACCCAAACTTAAGGAAAGCTTTGACTATGTACAGACTCAGTGAGCATAGCTTTGCTATTGAGAAAAGCTGCTGTAGGCAGACCTGGCTCTCAAGAGAAGACAGGCTATGTTCACACCGCCCACAAAATGAGGTGGAAACTGAGCTGCACTTCCGAACCTCCTGCCCAATGTATGACCATATTAGAGACACATATTTCCCTCAGATTACACAGACCCACAAAGAATCTGAAAACAAACCTGATTTTGATAAACTCCCATATCTACTGGGTGAAATACCACAGTGTGCCATCACAGCAGCAAGATTTGTGACCTGTTGCCACAAGAAAAGGGCAACCAGTGAAGAACAAACACTATTGGAAATACAACACATATTTATGCATATTTATTTTCCATTTTGTACATTAACCATATGTACATCGTTACAACACTGTATATAGACATAATATACCATTTGAAATGTCTTTATTCTTTTGGAACTTCTGTGAGTGTAATGTTTACTGTTCATTTTTATTGTTTATTTCACTTTTGTATATTATCTTCCTCACTTGCTTTGGCAATGTTAACATAGGTTTCCCAAGCCAATAAAGCCCTTGAAATTATTTGAATTGAGAGATAGAGATAGAGACAAAGAGAGAGAGATAGAGAGATAAAGAGAGAGATATAGAGAGATATATAGAGAGAATGAGAGAGGTCTAGAAAAAGAAAACTACAATTTTCATACACCCTCCCTCCCTTCCTGTATTTCTCTCTCAATTTCATATTTCCATATTCCTCCCCTCTTTCTATGGTCTTTTTGTTCCTTCGATTCTCCTGCTAACCTTTCTCCCTCTCTTCCTGTCTTTCTCCCTTCTCTTCACTTGTTCCCCTCTCTGCCTCCCCCATCTCTCCCTCCATCCCTGCACCTACCTTTCACCTCTCTCTCTCTCTCTCTCTCTCCCTCCCTGTTTATCTCCTGTAGTGCTGAGCCCTCTCTCTACATCCCTGCCGCTACCTTTCAAATCCCCTCCGTCCTTCTTTACTTCCTGCCTTTCTTCCCTCTCTCTCAGTCTCTTTATCCCCCTCCTTCTGTGTCCCTGTTTATCTCCTGTAGTGCTGAGATGTGGAGCAGAATGACTGAGGAGCACACCCCCACCCCACCCCCCCACCCACACACACACACACACACAGTCCTGTACAACTAACACACACACATGAAATGTCTCTTCTGCTAACATTTCTCCCCTACTTCCTTTCTCCCTTCCTTCCTTCCTTTCTCCCTTCCTTCCTTCCTCCATTCCTTCCTTCCTTTCTCCTTTCTCCCTTCCTTCCTTGCTCCCTTCCTTCCTTTCTCCCTTCCTTTCTTGCTCGCTCTCTTCCTGTCTTTCTCCCTTCTCCTGACTCGTTGCCCTCTCTCCCTCCATCCCTCCATCCGTCCCCCTTCACCCTCCCTCCCTGTCTCTGTCTATCTCCTGTAGTGCTGAGCTGTGGAGCAGAATGACTGGGGTGCAACACACACACACACACACACACACACACACACACACACACACACACACACACACACACACACACACACACACACACACACACACACACACACACACACATACACACACACACCTGAAGAACATCCTCACCACAGGAGTCCTCTCTATCTCTCCTTTCCCCCTCTTTTCATCCCTCCCCATCACACCCCTGTCAAGATCTCTCTCTTCTTCTATTTCCCTCCCTCCTTCACCACTATCAGTCCCTTTCCATCCCTCCATCATATCTGTCATGATCTCTACCACTCCTCCCTCCCTCCATCCTGTCTCTCTCCATCTCCATTTCTCCTCTCTCATCTCTTCATTATTGCTATGTCATCACCTGTCTTCCTTAGAGTGAGACAAACACTTCTGGCTTGTGAAAGTGAATGAGTGTGTGTGTGTGTGTGTGTGTGTGTGTGTGTGTGTGTGTGTGTGTGTGTGTGTGTGTGTGTGTGGGTGTGTGTGTGTGTGCGAGAGAGAGAGAGAGAGCGAGAGAGAGAGAGAGAGAGAGAGAGAGAGAGAGTGAGAGGTGGGGTATCGAGGGAATACGTGTGTATAATGTAAATGTGATGTAATGTATGAATCCTCTTCGTGATACGCTTGGCCACCTACACCCTCTCTGCCTCTTCTCCATCCCTTCAATGAGACATCTAGTGTTACCCTCCTTCCCTCCATCTCTTCAATGAGACATCTAGTGTTACCCTCCTTCCCTCCATCTCTTCAATGAGACATCTAGTGTTACCCTCCTTCCCTCCTTCCCTCCATCTCTTCAATGAGACATCTAGTGTTACCCTCCTTCCCTCCTTCCCTCCATCTCTTCAATGAGACATCTAGTGTTACCCTCCTTCCCTCCTTCCCTCCATCTCTTCAATGAGACATCTAGTGTTACCCTCCTTCCCTCCTTCCCTCCATCTCTTCAATGAGACATCTAGTGTTACCCTCCTTCCCTCCTTCCCTCCATCCCTTCAATGAGACATCTGGTCCTCCAGTACCCCCCAACAGCCCAACTCTGGTCCTCCAGTACCCCCCAACAGCCCAACTCTGGTCCTCCAGTACCCCCCAACAGCCCAACTCTGGTCCTCCAGTACCCCCCCAACAGCCCAACTGTGGTCCTCCAGTACCCCCAACAGCCCTACTCTGGTCCTCCAGTACCCCCCAACAGCCCAACTCTGGTCCTCCAGTACCCCCAACAGCCCTACTCTGGTCCTCCAGTACCCCCCAACAGCCCAACTCTGGTCCTCCAGTACCCCCAACAGCCCTACTCTGGTCCTCCAGTACCCCCCAACAGCCCAACTCTGGTCCTCCAGTACCCCCAACAGCCCAACTCCTGTCCTCCAGTACCCCCAACAGCCCAACTCTGGTCCTCCAGTACCCACAACAGCCCAACTCCAGTCCTCCAGTACCCCTCAACAGCCCAACTCTGGTCCTCCAGTACCCCAAACAGCCCTACTCTGGTCCTCCAGCACCCCTCAACAGATTATTTCACTTTTGTTTATAATCTACTTCAATTGCTTTGGCAATGTTAACATATGAGAGAGAGGAACTCGGATTCTTGGTCACCTCCCTGACCAAGGCCCTTTTCCTCCGATTGCTCAGTTTGGCCGGGCGGACAGATCTAGGAAGAGTCTTGGTGGTTACAAACCTTCAATGCTGCAGAAAATTGTTGGTACCCTTCCACAGATCTGTGCCTCAGCACAATCCTGTCACGGAGCTCTACAGACAATTCCTTCGACCTCATGGCTTGGTTTTTGCTTGTAAGGTATGCGTAACTGGCTGTAAAGGAGTCAGGCGCAGGAGAGCATAATTTGGGTAGCACACGGAGCCTTTTATTACAGCGAACAAAACACAATACAGGTTGACATAACCCAGTGCAAACCAGTCTAACGTGCACATACACGAAACAACAAACAATTTCACACACAGACATGGGGGGGAACAGAGGGTTAAATACACATCAAATACTGAGGGAATTGAAACCAGGTGTGTAGGAAAACAAGACAAAACAAATGGAAAATGAAAGGTGGATCGGCGATGGCTAGAAGACCGGTGACGTCGACCGCCGAACGAACAAGGAGAGGAACCGACTTTGGCGGAAGTCGTGTCATTGCTCTGACATGCACTGTCAACTGTTGGACCTTATATAGACAGGTATGTGCCTTTTCAAATCATGTCTTGCCTAGTTAAATAAAGGTTAAATAAATAAAATAAAAAATAAATGTCCAATCAATTGAATTTACAACAGGTGGACACCAAAAAGTTGTAGAAACATCTCAAGGATGATCAATGTCAACAGGATGCACCTGTGCTCAATTTAGAGTCTCATAGCAAAGGGTCTGAATACTTACGTAAATAAGGTATTTACATACACTTAGGTTGGAGTCATTAAAACTCGTTTTTCAACCACTCCACAAATTTCTTGTTAACAAACTATAGTTTTGGCAAGTCGGTTAGGACATCTACTTTGTGCATGACACAAGTAATTTTTCCAACAATTGTTTACAGACAGATTATTTAACTTATAATTCACTGTATCACAATTCCAGTGGGTTAGAAGTTTACATACACTAAATTGACTGTGCCTTTAAACAGCTTGGAAAGTTCCAGAAAATTATGTCATGGCTTTAGAAGATTCTGATAGGCTAATTGACATCATTTGAGTCAATTGGAGGTGTACCTGTGGATGTATTTCAAGGCCTACCTTCAAACGCAGTGCCTCTTTGCTTGACATCATGGGAAAATCAAAAGAAATCAGCCAAGACCTCAGAAAAAAAATTGTAGAACTCCACAAGTCTGGTTCATCCTTGGGTGCAATTTCTTTATGCCTGAAGGTACCACGTTCATCTTTACAAACAATAGTACGCAAGTATAAACACCATAGGACCACGCAGCCGTCATACCGCTCAGGAAGGAGATGCGCTCTGTCTCCTAGAGATGAACGTAGTTTGGTGCGAAAAGTGCAAATCAATACCAGAACAACAAGCAAAGGACCTTGTGAAGATGCTGGAGGAAACGGGTACAAAAGTATCTATATCCACAGTAAAACGAGTCCTATTTCGACATAACCTGAAAGGCCACCTAGCATGGAAGATGCCACTGCTCCAAAACCGACATAAAACAGCCAGACTATGGTTTGAAACTGAACATGGGGACAAAGATTGTACTTTTTGAGAGAATTGTCCTCTGGTCTGATGAAACAAAAATAGAACTGTTTGGCTATAATGACCATCGTTATGTTTGGAGGGAAAAGGGGGAGGCTTGCAAGCCGAAGAACACCATCCCAACTGTGAAGCACGGGGGTGGCAGCCTCATTTTGTGGGGGTGCTTTGCTGCAGGAGGGAGTGGTGCACTTCACAAAATAGATGCATCATGAGGAAGGAAAATGATGTGGATATATTGAAGCAACAGCTCAAGACATCAGTCAGGAAGTTAAAGCTTGGTCGCAAAATGGGTCTTCCAAATGGACAATGACCCCAAGCATACTTCCAAAGTTGTGGCAAAATGGCTTATTAAAGACAACAAAGTCAAAGTATTTGAGTGGCCATCACAAAGCCCTGACCTCAATCCTATAGAAAATGTGTGGGCAGAACTGAAAAAGCATGTGTGAGCAAGGAGGCCTACAAACATGACTCAGTTACACCAGCTCTGTCAGGAGGAATGGGGCAAAATTCACCCAACTTATTGTGGGAAGCTTGTGGAAGGCTACCTGAAACGTTTGACCCAAGTTAAACAATTTAAAGGCAATGCTACCAAATACTAATTGAGTGTATGTAAACTTCTGACCCACTGGGAATGTGATGAAAGAAATAAAAGCTGAAATAATCATTCTCTCTACTATTATTCTGACATTTCACATTCTTAAAATAAAGTGGTGATCTTAACTGACCTAAGACCGGAATTTTTACTAGGATTAAATGTCAGAAATTGTGAAAAACTAAGCTTAAATGTATTTGGCTAAGGTGTATGTAAACATCTGACTTCAACTGGATATACTTCACTAGCTGTACAAGGCTGAGTACTGGTGAAACACTAAAAATGTACTTCATTAGCGATACAACGCTGATTACTGGAAAAACACACTATACATTTACTTCATTAGTGATACCCTGCCCTTACGGCCGGTAAATGTCTTGGAAATTATTTTGATTCAATGCAATTTCTCCCTCCTGCAAATCCAAAATGTGTTTATCTATTGAGCTTTTTCTTTTATCTCTGGATATACCAATATTCTCTACTCTGGAGCATTTCAAAAGTAATTCACTATGTGTAAAAGCTATACCATGATATTCAGTCAGCTGACGGCTATCTGAAACTCTGTGAAATGAAGGTAGAGATTGAGCGATATGGAAAGTAGCACTGTCAGAACTTATCAGTGCAATTTCATCTATTTCCCTTTCCCTCTCTCTCTCTCTGTGTGTGTGTGTGTGTGTGTGTGTGTGTGTGTGTGTGTGTGTGTGTGTGTGTGTGTGTGTGTGTGTGTGTGTGTGTGTGTGTGTGTGTGTATGTGTGTGTCCAGTGTGTGTGTCCAGTGTGTGTGTGTGTGTCCAGTGTGTGTGTGTGTGTGTGTGTGTGTGTGTGTGTGTGTGTGTGTGTGTGTGTGTGTGTGTGTGTGTGTGTGTGTGTGTGTGTGTGTGTGTGTGTGTGTGTGTGTGTGTGTGTGTGTGTGTGTGTGTGTGTGTGTGTCCAGTGTGTGTGTGTAGTGTGTGTGTGTGTGTCCAGTGTGTGTGTGTATGTGTGTGTGTGTGTGTCCAGTGTGTGTGTGTGTATGTGTGTGTGTGTGTGTCCAGTGTGTGTGTGTATGTGTGTGTGTGTGTGTCCAGTGTGTGTGTGTGTGTGTGTGTGTGTGTGTGTGTGTGTGTGTATGTGTGTGTGTGTGTGTGTGTGTGTCCAGTGTGTGTGTGTGTGTGTGTGTGTGTGTGTGTGTGTGTGTGTGTGTGTGTGTGTGTGTACATGTGTGTGTGTCAGGCAGCACCTCTAGGGGAAAACCCCACGCACCGTCTGTCTCAAACTGATACAAAACACCCAGGAGTGGGAAGAGAGGAGGAGGTGGAGAGGAGAGAAGGGGAGAAGGAGGAGGAGGTAGAGAGGAGAGAAGGGGAGAAGGAGGAGGAGGTAGAGAGGAGAGAAGCGGAGAAGGAGGAGGAGGTGTAGAGGAGAGAAGGGGAGAAGGAGGAGGAGGTAGAGAGGAGAGAAGGGGAGAAGGAGGAGGAGGTGTAGAGGAGAGAAGGGGAGAAGGAGGAAGAGGTAGAGAGGAGAGAAGGGGAGGAGGAGGAGGAGGTGTAGAGGAGAGAAGGGGAGAAGGAGGAGGAGGTAGAGAGGAGAGAAGGGGAGAAGGAGGAGGAGGTAGAGAGGAGAGAAGGGGAGAAGGAGGAGGAGGTGTAGAGGAGAGAAGGGGAGAAGGAGGAAGAGGTAGAGAGGAGAGAAGGGGAGGAGGAGGAGGTAGAGAGGAGAGAAGGGGAGAAGAGGACGAGGTGAAGAGGGGAGAAGGGGAAATGAGGAGGAGGAGGAAGATATATAAGATGATAATTAACAATTCAGTAGTGTAAAAAATGAGGACCTGTGATCTTGCAGAGGACTTTTTCAGAATTTTCTACATCAAAACACTCCTAATGAAACTGCCACACTGAATACATTTCAACAATGAAACATTAGTCAAAGAGGTTTGTCCTTTCATTCCCTCCTCTCTTCTTCCTCTCTACTCCTCCTTTCATTCTCAGTCAGAACATGAGCCTTATAAAGAGTGTGTGTGTGTGTGTGTGTGTGTGTGTGTGTGTGTGTGTGTGTGTGTGTGTGTGTGTGTGTGTGTGTGTGTGTGTGTGTGTGTGTGTGTGTGTGTGTGTGTGTGTGTGTGTGTGTGCCTTATAAAGAGGAGGGATTGTGAACCTCAAACAGGAGAGGAAAGAAAAGGGAGAGATAATAGAGAAGAGAATACAGGAGAAGAGAGCAAAGGAGAAGAGAATCAAGGAGAAGAGGAGAAGAGAGTAAATGAGAAGAGAGTAAAGGAGAAGAGAGTAAAGTAGAAGAGATTAAAAGAGATGAGAGTAAATGAGAAGAGAGTAAAGGAGAAGATAATAAAGGAGAAGAGAGTAAAGGAGAAGAGAGTAAAGGAGAAGATAATAAAGGAGAAGAGAGTAAAGGAGAAGAGAGTAAAGGAGAAGAAAATATAGGAGAAGAGAGTAAAGGGAGAAGAGAGTAAAGGAGAAGAGAGTAAAGGAGAAGAAAATATAGGAGAAGAGAGTAAAGGAGAAGAAAATATAGGAGAAGAAAATATAGGAGAAGAGAGTAAAGGAGAAGAAAATATAGGAGAAGAGAATAAAGGAGAAGAGAGTAAAGGAGAAGAGGATAAAGGAGAAGAGAATAAAGGAGAAGAGAGTAAAGGAGAAGAGAATAAAGGAGAAGAGAGTAAAGGAGAAGAGAGTAAAGGAGAAGAGAATAAAGGAGAAGAGAATAAAGGAGAAGAGGATAAAGGAGAAGAGAGTAAAGGAGAAGAGAGTAAAGGAGAAGAAAATATAGGAGAAGAGAATAAAGGAGAAGAGAGTAAAGGAGAAGAGAATAAAGGAGAAGAGAGTAAAGGAGAAGAGGATAAAGGAGAAGACAATAAAGGAGAAGAGAGTAAAGGAGAAGAGAATAAAGGAGAAGAGAGTAAAGGAGAAGAGGATAAAGGAGAAGAGAGTAAAGGAGAAGAGAGTAAAGGAGAAGAGAATAAAGGAGAAGAGAGTAAAGGAGAAGAGAGTAAAGGAGAAGAGGATAAAGGAGAAGAGGATAAAGGAGAAGAGAGTAAAGGAGAAGAGAGTAAAGGAGAAGAGAATAAAGGAGAAGAGAGTAAAGGAGAAGAGGGTAAAGGAGAAGAGGATAAAGGAGAAGAGGATAAAGGAGAAGAGAATAAAGGAGAAGAGAGTAAAGGAGAAGAGAATAAAGGAGAAGAGAGTAAAGGAGAAGAGAATAAAGGAGAAGAGAATAAAGGAGAAGAGGATAAAGGAGAAGAGGATAAAGGAGAAGAGAATAAAGGAGAAGAGAATAAAGGAGAAGAGAATAAAGGAGAAGAGAGTAAAGGAGAAGAGAATAAAGGAGAAGAGAGTAAAGGAGAAGAGAATAAAGGAGAAGAGGATAAAGGAGAAGAGAGTAAAGGAGAAGAGAGTAAAGGAGAAGAGGATAAAGGAGAAGAGGATAAAGGAGAAGAGAGTAAAGGAGAAGAGAATAAAGGAGAAGAGAATAAAGGAGAAGAGAGTAAAGGAGAAGAGAATAAAGGAGAAGAGAGTAAAGGAGAAGAGAGTAAAGGAGAAGAGAGTAAAGGAGAAGAGAGTAAAGGAGAAGAGAATAAAGGAGAAGAGGATAAAGGAGAAGAGAATAAAGGAGAAGAGAGTAAAGGAGAAGAGAGTAAAGGAGAAGATAATAAAGGAGAAGAGAATAAAGGAGAAGAGAGTAAAGGAGAAGAGAATAAAGGAGAAGAGGATAAAGGAGAAGAGAGTAAAGGAGAAGAGAGTAAAGGAGAAGAGAATAAAGGAGAAGAGAATAAAGGAGAAGAGAGTAAAGGAGAAGAGAATAAAGGAGAAGAGGATAAAGGAGAAGAGAATAAAGGAGAAGAGAATAAAGGAGAAGAGAGTAAAGGAGAAGAGAATAAAGGAGAAGATAATAAAGGAGAAGAGAGTAAAGGAGAAGAGAATAAAGGAGAAGAGAGTAAAGGAGAAGAGAGTAAAGGAGAAGAGGATAAAGGAGAAGAGAATAAAGGAGAAGAGGATAAAGGAGAAGAGAATAAAGGAGAAGAGAATAAAGGAGAAGAGAATAAAGGAGAAGAGAATAAAGGAGAAGATAATAAAGGAGAAGAGAGTAAAGGAGAAGAGAATAAAGGAGAAGAGAGTAAAGGAGAAGAGAGTAAAGGAGAAGAGGATAAAGGAGAAGAGAGTAAAGGAGAAGAGAATAAAGGAGAAGAGAGTAAAGGAGAAGAAAATATAGGAGAAGAGAATAAAGGAGAAGAGGATAAAGGAGAAGAGAGTAAAGAGAAGAGAATAAAGGAGAAGAGAATAAAGGAGAAGAGAATAAAGGAGAAGAGGATAAAGGAGAAGAGAGTAAAGGAGAAGAGAGTAAAGGAGAAGAGAATAAAGGAGGAGAGAATAAAGGAGAAGAGAGTAAAGGAGAAGAGAGTAAAGGAGAAGAAAATATAGGAGAAGAGAATAAAGGAGAAGAGAGTAAAGGAGAAGAGAATAAAGGAGAAGAGAGTAAAGGAGAAGAGAGTAAAGGAGAAGAGAATAAAGGAGAAGAGAGTAAAGGAGAAGAGAATAAAGGAGAAGAAAATATAGGAGAAGAGAATAAAGGAGAAGAGAGTAAAGGAGAAGAGAATAAAGGAGAAGAGAGTAAAGGAGAAGAGAGTAAAGGAGAAGAGGATAAAGGAGAAGAGAGTAAAGGAGAAGAGAGTAAAGGAGAAGAGGATAAAGGAGAAGAGGAGTAAAGGAGAAGAGGATAAAGGAGAAGAGAGATAAAGGAGAAGAGAATAAAGGAGAAGAGAGTAAAGGAGAAGAGAGTAAAGGAGAAGAGAGTAAAGGAGAAGAGAGTAAAGGAGAAGAGAGTAAAGGAGAAGAGAGTAAAGGAGAAGAGAGTAAAGGAGAAGAGGATAAAGGAGAAGAGAGTAAAGGAGAAGAGAGTAAAGGAGAAGAGGATAAAGGAGAAGAGGATAAAGGAGAAGAGGATAAAGGAGAAGAGAATAAAGGAGAAGAGAATAAAGGAGAAGAGAGTAAAGGAGAAGAGAGTAAAGGAGAAGAGAATAAAGGAGAAGAGAGTAAAGGAGAAGAGAGTAAAGGAGAAGAGAGTAAAGGAGAAGAGAGTAAAGGAGAAGAGAATAAAGGAGAAGAGAGTAAAGGAGAAGAGGATAAAGGAGAAGAGAGTAAAGGAGAAGAGAGTAAAGGAGAAGAGAATCATCCAAAAAGGATTGCCTCTTTTTTCATTTAAACTACAAATGAAGATCCTCTATACCAGCTATTCCCAAACTGGGGTACGGGTACCCCCATTGGTGGTCAAGATATGTTGGTTTCTGTACTGATGGCGCAAAAGCCATGACAGGGAAACATAGTGGAGAGGTAACGTGCGTGCAAGCAGTTGCTCCCGACGCCACTTGGGTTCACTGCAGCATCCACCGAGAGGCTCTTGCTGCCAAGGGAATGCCGGACAGCTTGAAAGACGTTTTGGACACTACAGTGGAAATGGTTAACTTTGTTAAAGGAAGACCTCGGAACTCTTGTGTATTTTCTGCATTATGCAATGATATGGGCAGCGACCATGTAATGCCTTTACAACATACAGAAGTGTGCTGGTTATCAAGGGGCAAAGTATTGACACGTTTTTTTAAATTGAGAGACGAGCTTAAAGTTTTCTTTACTGACCCTAATTTTCACTTGTCTGACCGCTTGCATGATGACGAGTTCCTCACATGACTGGCCTATCTGAGTGATGTTTTTTCTTGCCTGAATGAACTGAATCTAAGATTACAGGGACTCTTCGCAACTATATTCAATGTGTGGGACAAAATTCAGGCTATGATTAAGAAGTTGGAGCTCTTTTCTGTTTGCATTAACAAGGACAACACAGGTCTTTCATTGTATGAGTTTTTGAACTCAAGTCAACGGACAATGTCAAATGTGATATAGCCTCCAGTCCACTTACCGATATCTGAACAAGAGAGCCTCATTGAAATTGCAACAAGCGGTTCTGTGAAAATTGAATTTAATCAGAAGCCACTGCCAGATTTCTGCATAGGGCTGCCCTCAGAGTTTATTGCATTGGCAAATCGCGCAGTTAAGACACTGATGCCCTATGCAACCACGTATCTACTGTATGTGAGAGTGGATTCTCGGCCCTCGCTTGCATGAAAACTAAATACAGTTACAAACTGTGTATGGAAAATGATTTAAGACTGAGACTCTCTCCAATACAACCCAACAGTGCAGAGTTATGTGCATCCTTTCAAGCACTCACTTCTCATTAACCAGTGGTGAATTATTCACAATTTTTGATGAACAAATAAGGTTTTATATGTAAGATGGCTAAATAAAGAACACAATTATTGATTATTATTATATTATTATTTGTGCCCTGGTCCTGTAAGAGCTCTTTGTCACTTCCCACGAGCCGGGTTGTGACAAAAACACACTCATTCTTATGTTTAATAAATGTATCGTATAGTATGTGTGTGGCAGGCTTACAATGATGTTAAAAAACAACATTTGAGATTGCGCTGACCCTGGTGGAGTTAAAAGTGTTACTAAGTTATTTGGCCTGACTCGTCAGAATCAGAATATATGAATAGTAATGTTACAAATGGTTTTTCTAACAGTTACATACACACACACACACAAACAGACACACACACACACAAACATACACACACAGACTTACTTAGCCTGAGGGTATAGGGGCTAAAGAACTACATTACTTTTGGAGAGAAAACTAAGAAAAGGGGAAGGGTAGAATGCATTAGTCCTCTCTACAGGTGTGTTGGTGATGACACCCTAGCTCGTATTCCCTCTTTCACATGACCACTCACGTTTCCCTTCTCTTCTGCTTGAACACATCTATATCTATTAGTATATTCCCTGCCTCTTTTACTCGCTCTCCCCGCTCCGTTTTACTCACTCTCCCCTTTCTGTTTTACCCTCTCTCCCTATTCCATTTTACTCACTCTTCCCATTCCATTTTACTCACTCTCCCCATTCCATTTTACTCACTCTCCCCATTCCGTTTTACTCACTCTCCCCTTTCTGTTTTACCCTCTCTCCCTATTCCATTTTACTCACTCTCCCCATTCCATTTTACTCACTCTTCCCATTCCATTTTACTCACTCTTCCAATTCCATTTTACTCACTCTCCCCATTCCATTTTACTCACTCTCCCCATTCCATTTTACTCACTCTCCCCATTCCATTTTACTCACCCTTCCCATTGTTTTACTCTCTCTCTCCATTCCATTTTACTCACTCTTCCCATTCCATTTTACTCACTCTTCTTCTGTTTTTCACTCCCTCCCTTTCTCTCACTGTCACGCTTTTCAATGTTTCTTACTCTCTCTGGCTACTTGTCCTTCCCTTTCTCTCATCATCCTCCTCTCCATCCCCCACTTCATCGCTTACCCCTCTCCTCAGTGACAGTTACACTGCTGTGAGTTGACAGCAGGCCTAATAGACATAAAACCTTGTCTGAAACAGAGGTGATCAATCCCTTTGCATCCCATACCACCAATACACTAGGCTATGCTAATTAGCTATGCTTATTTGGCCTGACTCGTCAGAATCAGAATATATGAATAGTAATGTTACAAATGGTTTTTCTAACAGTTACATACACACACACACACAAACAGACACACACACACACAAACATACACACACAGACTTACTTAGCCTGAGGGTATAGGGGCTAAAGAACTACATTACTTTTGGAGAGAAAACTAAGAAAAGGGGAAGGGTAGAATGCATTAGTCCTCTCTACAGGTGTGTTGGTGATGACACCCTAGCTCGTATTCCCTCTTTCACATGACCACTCACGTTTCCCTTCTCTTCTGCTTGAACACATCTATATCTATTAGTATATTCCCTGCCTCTTTTACTCGCTCTCCCCGCTCCGTTTTACTCACTCTCCCCTTTCTGTTTTACCCTCTCTCCCTATTCCATTTTACTCACTCTTCCCATTCCATTTTACTCACTCTCCCCATTCCATTTTACTCACTCTCCCCATTCCGTTTTACTCACTCTCCCCTTTCTGTTTTACCCTCTCTCCCTATTCCATTTTACTCACTCTCCCCATTCCATTTTACTCACTCTCCCCATTCCATTTTACTCACTCTCCCCATTCCATTTTACTCACTCTTCCCATTCCATTTTACTCACTCTCCCCATTCCATTTTACTCACTCTTCCCATTCCATTTTACTCACTCTCCCCATTCCATTTTACTCACTCTTCACATTCCATTTTACTCACTCTCCCCATTCCATTTTACTCACTCTCCCCATTCCATTTTACTCACCCTTCCCATTGTTTTACTCTCTCTCTCCATTCCATTTTACTCACTCTTCCCATTCCATTTTACTCACTCTTCTTCTGTTTTTCACTCCCTCCCTTTCTCTCACTGTCACGCTTTTCAATGTTTCTTACTCTCTCTGGCTACTTGTCCTTCCCTTTCTCTCATCATCCTCCTCTCCATCCCCCACTTCATCGCTTACCCCTCTCCTCAGTGACAGTTACACTGCTGTGAGTTGACAGCAGGCCTAATAGACATAAAACCTTGTCTGAAACAGAGGTGATCAATCCCTTTGCATCCCATACCACCAATACACTAGGCTATGCTAATTAGCATCCCCGCTAATTGTTTGGGCAGTGTTCTGAGTGAGGGAGCAGTATCATGCTAGCTGCGCTAGGCTATTCTAATTAGCGTCCCCGCTAATTGCTTGGGCAGTGTTCTGAGTGAGGGAGCAGTGCTAGGCTAGGTTACACTAATGAGAGCTACGCATGGCGTTAGCGCTGTTACACTAACCTTCTGCTGGGAGGATATGGAGAAGACGGGATGAGTAGAGGAGAGGATATGGAGAAGAAGAGTTTTAAGTGCGTTATTAATAACCCTTTTTTTTCCATTTTCGCCTAAAATCGAACTGCCTGTAGCTCAGGACCTCAAGGAAGGATATACATATTCTTGATACCATTTTAGTCACATTAGCACACGTTAGTGCATGTTAGCATCAACCGGCCCGGTATAGGGACACTGATCTCGTAGAGGTTATTAAAGTGGAACTGACACCGTTTTAACTACTTTGCAGATATGAAACAAACAGACAATCAGAATATCAGTAAAAAAATATCACATTTCTAGTTTATGCTACAAAACCAACTTCATAAGAGGTTTTAAAAATAGGTTATATTTGACTCAAAATTCCATGACGTAGAATAGATGGATGCAGTTCAATGCAAGATTAATGTAATGAATTAATACATTTCCAAAATAAAGCTGGTCTGGTAGATTGTTTGCTGCCTCCATTCGGGATGCACTGTCTCAGTTTCAATGACTCAATGACTTCTTGTTAACAAACTATAGTTTTGGAAAGTCGGTTAGGACATCTACTTTGTGCATGACACAAGTCATTTTTCCAACAATTGTTTACAGACAGATTATTTCACTTATAATTCACTGTATCACAATTCCAGTGGGTCAGAAGTTTACATACACTAAGTTGACTGTGCCTTTAAACAGCTTGGAAAATTCCAGAAAATTATGTCATGGCTTTAGAAGATTCTGATAGGCTAATTGACATCATTTGAGTCAATTGGAGGTGTACCTGTGGATGTATTTCAAGGCCTACCTTCAAACTCAGTGCCTCTTTACTTGACATCATGGGAAAATCAAAAGAAATCAGCCAAGACCTCAGAAAAAAATTGTAGACCTTCACAAGTCAGGTTTATCCAGCCGTTATACCGCTCAGGAAGAAGATGTGTTCTGTCTCCGAGAGATGAACGTACTTTGGTGTGAAAAGTGCAAATCAATCCCAGAACAACAGCAAAGGACCTTGTGAAGATGCTGGAGGAAACAGGTACAACAGCATCTATATCCACAGTAAAAGGAGTCCTATATCGACATAACCTGAAAGGCCGCTCAGCAAGGAAGAATCCACTGCTCCAAAACCGCCATTAAAAAGCCAGACTACGGTTTGCAACTGCACATGGGGACAAAGATCATACTTTTTGCAGAAATGTCCTCTGGTCTGATGAAACAAAAATAGAACTGTTTGGCCATAATGACCATCATTATGTTTGGAGGAAAAAGGGGGAGGCTTGCAAGCCGAAGAACACCATCCCAACCGTGAAGCACAGGAGTGGCAGCATCATGTTGTGGGGGTGCTTTGCTGCAGGAGGGACTGGTGCACTCCACAAAATAGATGGCATCATGAGGGAGGAAAATTATGTGGATATATTGAAGCAACAGCTCAAGACATCAGTCAGGAAGTTAAAGCTTGGTCGCAAATGGGTCTTCCAAATGGACAATGACCCCAAGCATACTTCCAAAGTTGTGGCAAAATGGCTTAAGGACAACAAAGTCAAGGTATTGGAGTTGCCATCACAAAGCCCTGACCTCAATCATATAGAAAATGTGTGGGCAGAACTGAAAAATCGTGTGCGAGCAAGGAGGCCTACAAACCTGACTCAGTTCCACCAGCTCTGTCAGAAGGAATGGGCCAAAATTCACCCAACTTATTGTGGGAAGCTTGTGGAAGGCTACCTGAAACGTTTGACCCAAGTTAAACAATTTAAAGGCAATGCTACCAAATACTAATTGAGTGTATGTAAACTTTTGACCCACTGGGAATGTGATGAAAGAAATAAAAGCTTGAATAATCATTCTCTCTACTATTATTCTGACATTTCACATTCTTAAAATAAAGTGGTGATCTTAACTGACCTAAGACCGGAATTTTTACTCGGATTAAATGTCAGGAATTGTGAAAAACTAAGCTTAAATGTATTTGGCTAAGGTGTATGTAAACTTCAGACTTCAACTGTATGTGTATATATGCAGTGTGTATATATGTAGGTATATTATTTTACTGCTCTAGGGATGTAATTATTGTTTGGATAACTTTATTTACTATTATGTATAGAAGTTTTTTTATATCTATATATATATTTTTTCACTCTTTATGTGATGCGCAATACAGAGAACGCCGGCAGAAGAATAACCATTTAATTACCATGGTGAATTATTGTAATGTTTGTTTATGTGTCAATTAATCCCATAAGGGATCGGGTTGCCAATTACCGATTTGAAACGAAAATAAAATTAATTAATTAATTCATTCATTCATTGCTATTGCTACGTTTTGTTATTCGGAGTTACTTCATATTTTTTTTATTAGGGTCGCAGCATATTATGCACATCTGCAAGCATAGCAGCGAAGGCTGGACAAATATTACTGATCTCTTCTTTTGTTTTAATATCTTGAAATGCTTTAAACATTGATTCCTCATTTAAAAGTTGTATCATAAGCTTCAGTGAGTCGCAGTGCCTGCCGGTAATGCTCACTTAAACCACCAGAGGGCGTCTTAGAGCACATCTACTCCATCTAGTCTTTAATTAACGAAAACTCAAAATAACAAATATTTTCTATTAAAGATACAGTAGATACATGACCTATTACTAGGTTGTTTTGATTATTATGTGAATTATAATAAATTGACATAATTTGTTGGACGGGGTTATGCATTTTCGTCAGGGCAAATCAGGTCTGTGATATTGAGTTAGAAATGTCAAACTTTAGTCTTGTGTTAGGTGAAATGTTGTGTCCTCGTCTTTAGGTCTGAAAATTTAGTTCAATAATTTTAGTTTAAAAAAAAGTAACAAAGGGAGCTTTGAATAATTAAGGAATAAAATAACTGCAATATGTTGGCTAAAGTAACTGCATTCCCGAATGAATGCAACTATTTTTAATCTTGGCTGTACTATTATTGTATTTGTTGTGTTGTTCCAATTGGTCCAAATTGGGCCAATGGGCAGATATCTAAATTCTTATTAGCCAATTCCCATCATGTGATCGGGTCCTTCTCACAGCATCACAGCTTCGAAGTAGGCTACAAGTGAAGACAGACGTGTGCAACAGCGCCCAACCTTCTTACCGGATTCGGAGGCGCATATTGAAGATGTTAGAAGAGCTGTCCACATACTGTATACTTTTGTCAGCCAATAAGATGACTAGGCTTAACGAACAGCAAAACTAGTAGCCTATGTCCATCTAGTATCTCCCATATAGTTGAAATGTTGACCTATTATATTGAGAATGAGAGAAATATTCCAAACATAGCCTGGAACAGTTGTGGGATGCGATAGATCCCAAATTAATACAACCACTGTGTCACGTCCTGACCATAGTAAGTTGTTATTTTCTATGGTAGAGTAGGTCAGGGCGTGACGGGGTGTTTGTCTGTTTTTGTATTTCTATGTTGGTTTTGTTTGGTATGATCTCCAAATAGAGGTTGTTGTTGTCTCTAATTGAAGGTCATATTTAAGCTGATGTTTATCCCACCTGTTTTTGTGGGTGATTATCTTTTGAGTAGTGTTTGTTTCTCTCTGCATCACGGTTTGTTGTTTTTGTAAATTCAGTTGTTTATGTTTTGCAAAGTTTCATGGATTAAATAAATAATGTGGAACTACAAACACACTGCACCTTGGTCCGATCTTTTAAACAGCCGTGACACACTGTACATTAAAAAAAAAACTTTTAAAAGCAATAAAGCTGACGCAATAAATCACAAAGTTTAGCTTAAAATGTTGATCAACTATTAGCTATTTCTTCACATTATAAGCACAGTAATGCTGTAGGCCATAACCGCAAATGTTCCCAAATGCAATAAGCGGGAAAACACCATACTCAAAAGTGCACCACAAATGTGAGTGATTTAATATGACAGAGATGAGATTGACAAGATAGCGCCGCCTCGCTTCTAGTCCTTAGGAAACTCGCAATAACATCTGCTAAACACATGTATGTGACATACATTTTTTTTTTTTTGATTTGATGAAAATATCCTAATGTTGAACGAGGGAAGATCTAAAGATGCATCAACAAGTTGTTACATTTTTACATTTTAGTCATTTAGCAGACGCTCTTATCCAGAGCGACTTACAGTAGTGAACGCATACATTTCATACATTTTTTTTTTCTTGTGCTGGTCCCCTGTGGGAATCGAACCCACAACTCTGGCGTTGCAAACACCATGCTCTACCAACTGAGCTACAGTTTATTTAACTAGCTAAGTCAGTTAAGAACAAATTATTATTTACAATGACGGCCTCCCAAAAGGCAAAAGACCTCCTGCGGGGACTGGGATTAAAAATAAAATAAAAAATGGATAAATATAGGACAAAACACACATCATGACAAGAGAGACAACACAACACTACATAAAGAGAGACCTAAGACAACAACACAGCAAGGCAGAAACACATGACAACACAGCATGGTAGCAACACAACATGACAACAACATGGAAGCAACACAACACGGTAGCAGCACAAAACATGGTACAAACATTATTGGGCACAGACAACAGCACAAAGGGCAAGAAGGTAGAGACAACAATACATCACACAAAGCAGCCACAACTGTCAGTAAGAGTGTTCATGATTGAGTCTTTGAATGAAGAGATTGAAATAAAACTGTCCAGTTTGAGTGTTTGTTGCAGCTCGTTCCAGTCGCTAGCTGCAGCGAACTGAAAAGACAAGCGACCCAGAGATGTGTGTGCTTTGGGGAACTTTAACAGAATGTGACTGGCAGAACAGGTATTGTATGTGGAGGATGAGGGCTGCAGTAGATATCTCAGATAGGGGGGAGTGAGGCCTAAGAGGGTTTTATAAATAAGCATCAACCAGTGGGTCTTGCGACGAGTATGCAGAGATGACCAGTTTACAGAGGAGTATAGAGTGCAGTGATGTGTCCTATAAGGCGCATTGGTGGCAAATCTGATGGCCGAATGGTAAAGAACATTAATATGACTAGGGTTGTGTCTTTGGCTGGTGGACAACAAAAGAAAGTTGAGAGCATGAGAGAAATACTGGTTTCAATTGCATATGAGGAAGTGTTTATTAAAGAGTCCCCTTAACAGTCCTATGGACGGAACAGACATGCCTCATAAATGACAAAAAACTTTAGTGTTTTAATCACGTATGTTTACTGTTCAATAGTCTTAAAATGTTGACTTCCTTCACTCAGATTGCAAGGTGGGTGATGTTGCAGTGGACAACGGGCACTGGCCTTTCTCTATCAGAATGAACAGGGACTCACTCAAGTCGACAGAATCAAGCCTTTAGATAGTAATAACCATCCTACATTATATTGGTCAAACCATGACTATATGTAAAGTTTCATTAAGGTTTAGCTACATTTTCAGGCGCCTCATATCAGCATAGGTCTGGACATGACAGGTTGTAGCCAATACGCATAGGCTATCACCTACACATATGTAGGCTAATTATTTATGTCCATTTACAAACACTAATATTTTTCTTAATAGCTACTGTTTTTTTGGTTTTAAATCAATTTAATTGGCTGTTTTGGTTAATGGCCTTTGTACCCTGGCAGATTGAGTACCTCCTGAAGACCAAATGGCCTTGACCCTAAAATCACAACATTTCAGGCTTGGTGACAAGTAAAACATCAATTTCAAGTCCCTAAAAATAGAAATCAACTGAGAAAGTCTATTGACCTGCTGATAGCCCATGAAGGGTGGATGGCTTCTTTTGTATTCCAATAATAGATTAGGCTGCCGAACAATTTACACCTGGCCCGCAGATGAGGCATCGCCAGCTGTGAACTCTGCAGCATGCTTCAGGCAACGGAAGTGAATGTGACTGTACATGGTAAAACAGTTGATAACTATCATTTTCGCCTGACACGATCATTTTGCAGACTCTTAATTCTTGCCTTATATGTTGACATGCATAACCTTATTTGACCAATTCTGATATTTTGAATAATGTGATAGGTATTGCACTGAATCATACAGTATTGTGCTGGTTGAACGAGGATTTAAAAAAATAATGTTACCATTATATCAACACACTAGTCACTCCCGTTCAACAACTCTAAATCACACTTGAGCTTGAAATAACATAATGGCGACAGCTAGTTAGCTAGCTGCTTGGCTGAGCACAGAACGTCAACGCACTGTTCTCTGACTGGCTACATGGATCCGTCTCGGTGCGAGGTTTTAGCTAAGAGTTGACACGTTGAATCTTGGGAAATCCAGTAGGTGTTCAGATCAAGCAAACTCGGGTTCTAAAACTGCATAAAAGCATCTCGTGTCAACGCGACTGATAGGCTTAAGAAATAAAGACTTGGAGAGGAGAGGATGAGTAGAAGAAAGGATACGGAAGAGAAGAGTTTTAAGTGTGTTGTTAAGACACAGGCTAACTGGTGCTTCAGAGCAGATACATTGACTAGAAGAGGCTGCAGCCTACATACAGACTTGAAATCATTGGTCACTTTAATAAATGGAACACTAGTCACTTTAATAATGTCACTTTAATAATGTTTACATATCTTGCATTACTCATCTCATATGTATATACTGTATTCTATACTATCTACTGTATCTATGCTGCTCTGACATTGCTCATCCACATATTTATATATTCTTAATTACATTCCTTTACTTAGATGTATGTGTATTGTGTGACTTGTTATGAAATTGTTAGATATTACTGCACTGTCGGAACTAGAAGCACAAGCATTTAGCTACACCCGCAATAACATCTGCTAAACACGTGTATGTGACCAATACAATTTGATTTGATTCGATTTGGAAGTCACTGAGGCTAGCAAGCTGCAGGGAGGACATGTGGGAGAAAATATGAAGAAAATATGTTTTGAAGAGGAGTTTTAAGTGTGTTGTTGTTCTACAGACATACAGGCCAACTGGTTCTTCAGTTCAGAGTAGAGGTCGACCAATTAATCGGCAACGGCGATTAATTAGGGCCGATTTCAAGTTTTCATAACAATCGGTAATCGGCCTTTTTTTAACGCCGATTATGGCCAATTACATTGCAATCCATGAGGAAACTGCGTGGCAGGGTGACCACCTGTTACGCGAGTGCAGTGTCAAAAGGACCTTGTGGCTGCAAGGAGCCAAGGTAAGTTGCTAGCTAGCATTAAACTTATCTTATAAAAAACAATCAATCTTCAAAATCATTAGTTAACTACACATGGTTGATGATATTACTAGGTTAACTAGCTTGTCCTGCATTGCGTATAATCAATGCGGTGACTGTTTATCATCGAATCACATCCTACTCCAACTTCGCCAAACGGGTGACGATTTAACAAATGCGCATTCTCGAAAAATGTACCTAAACATAAACATCAATGCCTTTGTTAAAATCAATACACAGAAGTACATTTTTTTAAACATGCATATTTAGTTAAAAGAAATTAATGTTAGCAGGCAATATTTACTAGGGAAATTGTGTCACTTCTCTTGCGTTCTGTGCAAGCAGAGTCAGGGTATATGCAACAGTTTGGGCCGCCTGGCTCGTTGCGAACTGTGAACTAATTTGCCAGAATTTTACATAATTATGACATAACATTGAAGGTTGTGCAATGTAACAGCAATATTTAAACTTAGGGTTGCCACCCGTTCGACAAAATACAGAACGGTTCCGTATTTCACAGAAATAATAAACGTTTTGATCTCGAAATGATAGTTTCCGGATTTGACCATATTAATGACCAAAGGCTCGTATTTCTGTGTGTTTATTATAATTAAGTCTATGATTTGATATTTGATAGAGCAGTCTGACTGAGCAGTGAAAGGCAGCAGCAAGCTCGTAAACATTCATTCAAACAGCACTTTACTGTGTTTGTGAGCAGCTCTTAACAATGCTTGAGGCACAGCGCTGTTTATGACTTCAAGCCTATCAACTCCCGAGATTAGACTGGCAATACTAAAGTCCCTATAAGAACATCCAATAGTCAAAGGTATGTGAAATACAAATCGTATAGAGAGAAATAGTCCTATAATTCCTATAATAACTACAACCTAAAACTTCTTACCTGGGAATATTGAAGACTCATGTTAAAAGGAACCACCAGCTTTCATATGTTCTCATGTTCTGAGCCAGGAACTTAAACGTTAGCTTTTTTACATGGCACATAATGCACTTTTACTTTCTTCTCCAACACTGTGTTTTTGCATTATTTAAACCAAATTGAACATGTTTCATTATTAGTTGAGACTAAATAGATTTTATTTATGTATTATATTAAGTTAAAATAAAAGTTTTCATTGTTCATTCAGTATTGTTGTAATTGTAATTATTACAAATATATATATAAAAATCGGACGATTAATCGGTACCGGCCTTTTTTGGTCCTCCAATAATCGGCATCGGTATCGGCGTTGAAAAATCATAATCGGTCGACCTCTAGTCCAGAGCAGTATAAACACTGAGTATACCAGACATTAGGAACACCTTCCTCATATTGAGTTGTACCTCCTCTCCCCTTTTGCCCTCAGAAGAGCCTTAATTCGATGGGACATGGACTCTACTAGGTGTTGAAAGCGTTCTACAGGGATGCTGGCCCATGTTGACGCCAATGCTTCACACAGTGGTGTCAAGTTGGCTGGATGTCATTTGGGTGGTGGACCGTTCTTGATGCACACAGGAAACTGTTGAGCTTGAAAAACCCAGCAGCATTGCAGATCTTGACACAAACCGGTGTTCCTGGCACCTACTACAATACCCCTTTCAAAGGCACCTAAATCTTTTGTCTTTCCCATTCACCCTCTGAATGGCACACATACACAATCCATGGCTCAGTCTCAAGGCTTAAAAATCCTTCTTTAACCTGTCTCCTCCCCTTCATCTACACTGATTGAAGTGGATTTAACAAGTGACATCAAAAGGGATCCTAGCTTTCACCTGAAGTCACCTGGTCAGTCAAGGTCATGGAAAGAGCAGCTGTTCTTAATGTTTTGTATACTCAGTGTAGATCGTAACAAAGAGGACTTCAACATGGAAAGGAGAGGATTATCACGTGTAAACGGAGGGACAATATGTAAAAGGAGGGAGGATAGATACATAGTAGAAGAGACGGTAGTTAATCGTGTGTGTCGTTGGGAATACATCAAATGCTTTAGAGTAGAGAGTTCTAAAGATAGTCAGTCTACACTATAACTGGTGCTTCAGAGTAGAGAGTTCTAAAGATAGTCAGTCTACACTATAACTGGTGCTTCAGAGTAGAGAGTTCTAAAGATAGTCAGTCTACACTATAACTGGTGCTTCAGAGTAGAGAGTTCTAAAGATAGTCAGTCTACACTATAACTGGTGCTGTCAGAGTAGAGAGTTCTAAAGATAGTCCCAGTCTACACTATAACTGGTGCTTCAGAGTAGAGAGTTCTAAAGATAGTCAGTCTACACTATAACTGGTGCTTCAGAGTAGAGTTCTAAAGATAGTCAGTCTACACTATAACTGGTGCTTCAGAGTAGAGAGTTCTAAAGATAGTCAGTCTACACTATAACTGGTGCTTCAGAGTAGAGAGTTCTAAAGATAGTCAGTCTACACTATAACTGGTGCTTCAGAGTAGAGAGTTCTAAAGATAGTCAGTCTACACTATAACTGGTGCTTCAGAGTAGAGAGTTCTAAAGATAGTCAGTCTACACTATAACTGGTGCTTCAGAGTAGAGAGTTCTAAAATGCAGATAACAAGGGGTGTTTCTCAAAATGCATACTACTGTGCTCCTAGCACGGGAGGGTCGTAGTATGAGTCCGAATCAACGTACGCGAAACAGAGCACGGAGGGCACTTCTCCGTTTGTACATATTTTTAATCATGCATCAATGCAAGCTTCAACCGAAAGTATGCAAAGACATGATACAACCACGTAAAAAAGACAAAAGATTTCTTGAAATCAATGGCGGCCATTATTTGAGCTGAAGCGAGAGAAAATACACTCCGGCTTCGGAATGAAATGTTGCCTATTCACATCTCATACATTGCCTGACTACAATATTGTATCTTGATACGTTAATAAATACATGTTGTGTTAATTTTGGCATATTTACCTGCCTACGTACCATAGCTCAAAGCCAAAAATAAGTGAATAGGGCCAACTGGCTAGCTACTAGTACTGTTAGCTAGCCACGAAGAATTGTTAGCTAGCTCCCCACAAAGAATTGACATCTATGTTGCATAATATTCATTTAAGGTCGTTTTTGCCTGTTAAACTATCTGGTTAGCTAGATTATTATGATTCATATACAGCTAGCTGATAATTATGAAGTAAAACATTTGATTTGTGTACATCTTGTTTCATCTCTATTGTTGCCATTGTCCTGGCTGGAAAAAGGTTCAGTGAATGGGGAGGTGTAGCGTGAGGTGATACAGTAGAGGGAGTGGGAGGTAATACAGTAAGGGGGGTGGGAGGTAATACAGTAAGGGGGAGTGGGAGGTAATACAGTAGGGGGAGTGGGAGGTAATACAGTAGGGGGAGTGGGAGGTAATACAGTAGGGGGAGTGGGAGGTGATACAGTAGGGGGAGTGGGAGGTAATACAGTAAGGGGGGTGTGAGGTAATACAGTAGGGGGAGTGGGAGGTGATACAGTAGGGGGAGTGTGAGGTGATACAGTAGGGGGAGTGGGAGGTAATACAGTAAGGGGGGTGTGAGGTAATACAGTAGGGGGAGTGTGAGGTGATACAGTAAAGGGAGTGGGAGGTGATACAGTAAAGGGAGTGGGAGGTAATACAGTAGTGGGAGTGGGAGGTAATACAGTAGGGGGAGTGGGAGGTAATACAGTAGGGGGAGTGGGAGGTAATACAGTAGGGGGAGTGGGAGGTAATACAGTAGGGGGAGTGGGAGGTAATACAGTAGAGGGAGTGGGAGGTAATACAGTAGGGGGAGTGTGAGGTAATACAGTAGGGGGAGTGGGAGGTAATACAGTAGGGGGAGTGGGAGGTAATACAGTAGGGGGAGTGGGAGGTGATACAGTAGGGGGAGTGGGAGGTAATACAGTAGGGGGAGTGGGAGGTAATACAGTAGAGGGAGTGGGAGGTAATACAGTAGGGGGAGTGGGAGGTAATACAGTAGGGGGAGTGGGAGGTAATACAGTAGAGGGAGTGGGAGGTAATACAGTAGGGGGAGTGGGAGGTAACACGGTAGAGGGAGTGGGAGGTAATACAGTAGGGGGAGTGGGAGGTAATACAGTAGGGGGAGTGGGAGGTAATACAGTAGGGGGAGTGGGAGGTAATACAGTAGGGGGAGTGGGAGGTAATACAGTAGGGGGAGTGGGAGGTAATACAGTAGGGGGAGTGGGAGGTAATACAGTAGGGGGAGTGGGAGGTAATACAGTAGGGGGAGTGTGAGGTAATACAGTAGGGGGAGTGGGAGGTAATACAGTAGGGGGAGTGGGAGGTAATACAGTAGGGGGAGTGTGAGGTAATACAGTAGGGGGAGTGGGAGGTAATACAGTAGGGGGATTGGGAGGTAATACAGTAAGGGGGGTGTGAGGTAATACAGTAGGGGGAGTGGGAGGTAATACAGTAGGGGGAGTGTGAGGTAATACAGTAGGGGGAGTGGGAGGTGATACAGTAAAGGGAGTGGGAGGTGATACAGTAGTGGGAGTGGGAGGTAATACAGTAGGGGGAGTGGGAGGTAATACAGTAGGGGGAGTGTGAGGTAATACAGTAGGGGGAGTGGGAGGTAATACAGTAGGGGGAGTGTGAGGTAATACAGTAGGGGGAGTGGGAGGTAATACAGTAGGGGGAGTGGGAGGTAATACAGTAGGGGGAGTGGGAGGTAATACAGTAGGGGGAGTGTGAGGTAATACAGTAGGGGGAGTGTGAGGTAATACAGTAGGGGGAGTTGGAGGTAATACAGTAGGGGGAGTGTGAGGTAATACAGTAGTGGGAGTGGGAGGTAATACAGTAGTGGGAGGTAATACAGTAGGGGGAGTGGGAGGTAATACAGTAGGGGGAGTGGGAGGTAATACAGTAGTGGGAGTGTGAGGTAATACAGTAGTGGGAGTGGGAGGTGATACAGTAGGGGGAGTGGGAGGTGATACAGTAGGGGGAGTGTGAGGTAATACAGTAGGGGGAGTTGGAGGTACTACAGTAAGGAGGAGTGGGAGGTAATACAGTAGGGGGAGTGGGAGGTAATACAGTAGGGGGAGTGTGAGGTAATACAGTAGGGGGAGTGTGAGGTAATACAGTAGGGGGAGTGGGAGGTAATACAGTAGAGGGAGTGGGAGGTAATACAGTAGGGGGAGTGGGAGGTAATACAGTAGGGGGAGAGCGAGTTAATACAGTAGGGGGAGTGTGAGGTAATACAGTAGGGGGAGTGTGAGGTAATACAGTAGGGGGAGTGGGAGGTAATACAGTAGGGGGAGTGGGAGGTAATACAGTAGGGGGAGTGGGAGGTAATACAGTAGGGGGAGTGGGAGGTGATACAGTAAAGGGAGTGGGAGGTGATACAGTAGGGGGAGTGGGAGGTAATACAGTAGGGGGAGTGGGAGGTAATACAGTAGGGGGAGTGGGAGGTAATACAGTAGGGGGAGTGGGAGGTGATACAGTAAAGGGAGTGGGAGGTGATACAGTAGGGGGAGTGGGAGGTAATACAGTAGGGCGAGTGGGGGGTAATACAGTAGGGGGAGTGGGAGGTAATACAGTAGGGGGAGAGCGAGTTAATACAGTAGGGGGAGTGTGAGGTAATACAGTAGGGGGAGTGTGAGGTAATACAGTAGGGGGAGTTGGAGGTAATACAGTAGGGGGAGTGTGAGGTAATACAGTAGGGCGAGTGGGAGGTAATACAGTAGGGGGAGTTGGAGGTAATACAGTAGGGGGAGTGGGAGGTAATACAGTAGGGGGAGTTGGAGGTAACACAGTAGGGGGAGTGTGAGGTAATACAGTAAGGAGGAGTGGGAGGTAATACAGTAGGGGGAGTGGGAGTGTGAGGTAATACAGTAGGGGGAGTGGGAGGTAATACAGTAGGGGCAGTGTGAGGTAATACAGTAGTGGGAGTGGGAGGTAACACAGTAGGGGGAGTAGGAGGTAATACAGTAGGGGGAGTGGGAGGTAATACAGTAGGGGGAGTGGGAGTGTGAGGTAATACAGTAGGGGGAGTGGGAGGTAATACAGTAGGGGGAGAGCGAGTTAATACAGTAGGGGGAGTGGGAGGTAATACAGTAGGGGAGTAGGAGGTAATACAGTAGGGGGAGTGGGAGGTAATACAGTAGGGGGAGTGGGAGTGTGAGGTAATACAGTAGGGGGAGTGGGAGGTAATACAGTAGGGGGAGAGCGAGTTAATACAGTAGGGGAGGTGGGAGGTAATACAGTAGGGGGAGAGCGAGTTAATACAGTAGGGGGAGTGGGAGGTAATACAGTAGGGGGAGTGGGAGGTAATACAGTAGGGGGAGTGGGAGGTAATACAGTAGGGGGAGTGGGAGTGTGAGGTAATACAGTAGGGGGAGTGGGAGTGGGAGGTAATACAGTAGGGGCAGTGTGAGGTAATACAGTAGGGGGAGTGCGAGGTAATACAGTAGGGGGAGTGGGAGGTAATACAGTAGGGGGAGTGGGAGGTAATACAGTAGGGGGAGTGTGAGGTAATACAGTAGGGGGAGAGCGAGTTAATACAGTAGCGGGAGTGTGAGGTAATACAGTAGGGGGAGTGGGAGGTAATACAGTAGGGGGAGTTGGAGGTAATACAGTAGGGGGAGTTGGAGGTACTACAGTAAGGAGGAGTGGGAGGTAATACAGTAGGGGGAGTGGGAGGTAATACAGTAGGGGGAGTGTGAGGTAATACAGTAGGGGGAGTGTGAGGTAATACAGTAGGGGGAGTGTGAGGTAATACAGTAGGGGGAGTGGGAGGTAATACAGTAGGGGGAGTGGGAGGTAATACAGTAGGGGGAGTGGGAGGTAATACAGTAGGGGGAGTGGGAGGTAATACAGTAGGGGGAGTGGGAGGTAATACAGTAGGGGGAGTGTGAGGTAATACAGTAGGGGGAGTGGGAGGTAATACAGTAGGGGGAGTGGGAGGTGATACAGTAGGGGGAGTGGGAGGTAATACAGTAGGGCGAGTGGGGGGTAATACAGTAGGGGGAGTGGGAGGTAATACAGTAGGGGGAGAGCGAGTTAATACAGTAGGGGGAGTGTGAGGTAATACAGTAGGGGGAGTGGGAGGTAATACAGTAGGGGGAGTGGGAGGTAATACAGTAGGGGGAGTGGGAGGTAATACAGTAGGGGGAGTGGGAGGTAATACAGTAGGGGAGTGGGAGGTAATGCAGTAGGGGGAGTGGGAGGTAATACAGTAGGGGGAGTGGGAGGTAATACAGTAGGGGGAGTGGGAGGTAATACAGTAGGGGGAGTGGGAGGTAATACAGTAGGGGAGTGGAGGTAATACAGTAGGGAGTGGAGGTAATACAGTAGGGGGAGTGGAGGTAATACAGTAGGGGGAGTGGGAGGTAATACAGTAGGGGGAGTGGGAGGTAATACAGTAGGGGGAGTGGAGGTAATACAGTAGGGGGAGAGCGAGTTAATACAGTAGCGGGAGTGTGAGGTAATACAGTAGGGGGAGTGGGAGGTAATACAGTAGGGGGAGTTGGAGGTAATACAGTAGGGGGAGTTGGAGGTACTACAGTAAGGAGGAGTGGGAGGTAATACAGTAGGGGGAGTGGGAGGTAATACACTAGTGGGAGTGTGAGGTAATACAGTAGGGGGAGTGGGAGGTAATACAGTAGGGGGAGTGTGAGGTAATACAGTAGGGGGAGTGGGAGGTAATACAGTAGGGGGAGTGGGAGGTAATACAGTAGGGGGAGTGTGAGGTAATACAGTAGGGGGAGTGGGAGGTAATACAGTAGGGGGAGTGTGAGGTAATACAGTAGGGGGAGTGGGAGGTAATACAGTAAGGGGGAGTGGGAGGTAATACAGTAGGGGGAGTGTGAGGTAATACAGTAGGGGGAGTGGGAGGTAATACAGTAGGGGGAGTGTGAGGTAATACAGTAGGGGGAGTGGGAGGTAATACAGTAGGGGGAGTGTGAGGTAATACAGTAGGGGGAGTGGGAGGTAATACAGTAGGGGGAGTGGGAGGTAATACAGTAGGGGGAGTGTGAGGAGTGGGAGGTAATACAGTAGGGGGAGTGTGAGGTAATACAGTAGGGGGAGTGGGAGGTAATACAGTAGGGGGAGTGTGAGGTAATACAGTAGGGGGAGTGTGAGGTAATACAGTAGGGGGAGTGGGAGGTAATACAGTAGGGGGAGAGGTAATACAGTAGGGGGAGTGGGAGGTAATACAGTAGAGGGAGTGTGAGGTAATACAGTAGGGGGGGTGGGAGGTAATACAGTAGGGGGAGTGTGAGGTAATACAGTAGGGGGAGTGTGAGGTAATACAGTAGGGGGAGTGGGAGGTAATACAGTAGGGGGAGTGGGAGGTAATACAGTAGGGGGAGTGGGAGGTAATACAGTAGGGGGAGTGGGAGGTAATACAGTAGGGGGAGTGTGAGGTAATACAGTAGGGGGAGTGGGAGGTAATACAGTAGGGGGAGTGGGAGGTAATACAGTAGGGGGAGTGGGAGGTAATACAGTAGGGGGAGTGTGAGGTAATACAGTAGGGGGAGTGGGAGGTAATACAGTAGGGGGAGTGGGAGGTAATACAGTAAGGGGGGTGTGAGGTAATACAGTAGGGGGGGTGGGAGGTAATACAGTAGGGGGAGTGTGAGGTAATACAGTAGGGGGAGTGGGTGGTAATACAGTAGGGGGAGTGTGAGGTAATACAGTAGGGGGAGTGGGAGGTAATACAGTAGGGGGAGTGTGAGGTAATACAGTAGTGGGAGTTGGAGGTAATACAGTAGGGGGAGTGGGAGGTAATACAGTAGAGGGAGTGTGAGGTAATACAGTAGGGGGGGTGGGAGGTAATACAGTAGGGGGAGTGGGAGGTAATACAGTAGGGGGAGTGGGAGGTAATACAGTAGGGGGAGTGGGAGGTAATACAGTAGGGGGAGTGGGAGGTAATACAGTAGGGGGAGTGGGAGGTAATACAGTAGGGGGAGTGTGAGGTAATACAGTAGTGGGAGTTGGAGGTAATACAGTAGGGGGAGTGGGAGGTAATACAGTAGAGGGAGTGTGAGGTAATACAGTAGGGGGGGTGGGAGGTAATACAGTAGGGGGAGTGTGAGGTAATACAGTAGGGGGAGTGGGAGGTAATACAGTAGGGGGAGTGGGAGGTAATACAGTAGGGGGAGTGTGAGGTAATACAGTAGGGGGGGTGGGAGGTAATACAGTAGGGGGGGTGGGAGGTAATACAGTAGGGGGAGTGGGAGGTAATACAGTAGGGGGAGTGGGAGGTAATACAGTAGGGGGAGTGGGAGTGCTTCTCAAATTGAATGTTTTATGCGTTTCTCCACACTCTCGTCCTCACAAGAACGTACTCAATAGAACGTCGTCGGAGAATGCACTCGGAGCATGACAGTGTGGAGCGCGGTAGTACGCGTGTTGAGAAACACCCAAGGACTCGGGCTACGTGATGCTGTCCTCTGTAGCTTAGCATGGAGAAAACATACACCAGTAATGTGGGGGTGTTCGAGAAGGGCAATACTTGAAAATGTTACCTTTAAGAAGGACGTTAAGACAAAGACAGAATTCTCAACTGGCAATCAAATGAAATGTATTTATAAAGCCCTTTTTCACATCAGCAGATGTCACAAAGTGCTTATACAACAAAAAGAGCATAAAACCCCAAACAGCAAGCATTGCTAAAATAATGCAAAGCTCTTAGCCTATAACAAGGACTTGGGCTATGTGACATTGTTCTCTGTAGCTCTTTGCTACGCATGGAGAACATATGCAATTCTGTGAAAAGTTTTCGATTTAGAGAGCGAATGCAAAACTCACACTTACTGCTTAGTTCTTAGAAGTGCCCTGTGGTGAAAAACACACATCTCTTCTAAGAATACCGGTTTTTAAGGAGAGTGGAAGGGGTAGCCATGAAAAGAAGGGAACACGAATAGAGGATGGAAGAGCTATGGGAATAGAATTCAATCCCTCACAAGCAGGGGACCGCAAATGTACCGATGGCAGCGGCCTTAACCACTCGACCAACGTCAGACACTCATATCTGTGTATACTTTGTATGTTGCCTGAGAGAGGTAGGGGTGAATCTAGGCAACCTCTATTACAGTATGATTGCTAATAGCAACATAAATGGATTTAGAGAAATTTCCAAAAAAGAAGTTTCACTCCAGTCTCTGTGGTGTCTCTGAGGGTTGTTGCAGACCCTTGAGTAGTAACACTCCAGTCTCTGTGGTGTCTCTGAGGGTTGTTGCAGACCCTTGAGTAGTAACACTCCAGTCTCTGTGGTGTCTCTGAGGGTTGTTGCAGACCCTTGAGTAGTAACACTCCAGTCTCTGTGGTGTCTCTGAGGGTTGTTGCAGACCCTTGAGTAGTAACACTCCAGTCTCTGTGGTGTCTCTGAGGGTTGTTGCAGACCCTTGAGTAGTAACACTCCAGTCTCTGTGGTGTCTCTGAGGGTTGTTGCAGACCCTTGAGTAGTAACACTCCAGTATCTGTGGTGTCTCTGAGGGTTGTTGCAGACCCTTGAGTAGTAACACTCCAGTCTCTGTGGTGTCTCTGAGGGTTGTTGCAGACCCTTGAGTAGTAACACTCCAGTATCTGTGGTGTCTCTGAGGGTTGTTGCAGACCCTTGAGTAGTAACACTCCAGTCTCTGTGGTGTCTCTGAGGGTTGTTGCAGACCCTTGAGTAGTATCAACTGCTCCCAAGGCGCCGATGACGTGGAGGTTGATTAAGGCAGCCCCCCCCCCCCACACCTCTCTGATTCAGAGGAGTTGGGTTAAATGTGGAAGACACATTTCAGTTGAATGCATTCATTTGTACAACTGACTAGGTATCCCCCTTTCCCTTTCACTCCATATTCACACCAATCTACCTACTGTGCCTCCCCTGTAGGGTTGGAGTCAATTCCATTTCAATTCCAGTTAATTCATGAAGTACACTGAAGTTCCAATTCCAATTCTCTTCAATGCTAGAGTTCAGGTAGACGTTCTCGCATCAACAAACAAAGGAGGGGTGCTCAAATCATGAGAAGTGCTTACCAAGAAAAAATTCCAAAAGGACTAATTCGAGGCAGAAAGGAGTACTCAACAAAAAAAGCAGAGATGGATTTTGTTTAGCTCAATTTAATCCACTGTACAGGATGAGAACAGCTGATGTCTTCCTCAGATGCTTTTCAATTAGGGATATTGTAAATTGGAATTTACATTTGCTTGACTTTCTGAATTGAGTGGAATGTAAATGCTATTGAACCCATCCCTTCTATCTCCCCCCTTCAGTCTAAATAAAGGCTGAAAAGTATGAAAATGCTACATGTTCCTAAGGGATGACTCTAGGCATCTCGGCCTCCACATTGCAGGCGCTGTGTGGACCCATAAGAAACACACACAGCATGCACAATGAGGACGCAGGGAAACCCAATCACGAAGCAGCTCATTGGGGGATAGATGGATTGATCTGGTCATTTGATTGGCTAATATAACAGTTGGTTGGACTTTACTTATTATCAAGAGCACTTGCTGTAGTAGTTATGGTGTATTATGGCCATCGAAATGTTAGCTGTTAAAATTAGATCCAACAATAATATTAAGGCATTAGAAATCCAGGGCTTAAAAACAAATTGTACTCTGATGATTAATGTTTTCTTTTAAATCTACAATGTGGATCCCTCCACAGCCTCATAGAGGATCTAGATAATTTCTCTAACCTCTCTGGATTAAAACCAAATGATGTACTATAGTGTACTATATTACGTTTGGATCACTAGAAAAACAAAACTTAAGCTGATCTACCCCCTAAAAAAATTGTTGCGGTGTGCTGGCTCTCTAACCAAGACTGCAACAAATAGTCTGAACCACTGAAGGGGTGCTTAGTCCTAGAATTGTAAAACTGCAATTGTTAAAGGTGTCACAACTGTCGTCATGGAGAGAAGAAGTGGACCAAAATGCATCAGAGTTAGTGTTCAGCATCATTTAATTTAAAAAAAAGATCACTGAAACACTACAAAACAAGAAAATACCGACAGCTCAACAGTACTGACAGCGTAACACACTGAACAGAAACAATTACCCACAACCCCAAAGAAAAACACACACTCCTATATAGGACTCCCAATCAAAGGCAACTCAACACACCTGCCTTCAATTGGGAGTCCTAATCACCAACACAACCATTCACACACACAAAAACCCTGCCACATCCTGACCAAAACGAATCCAATTGCTCCCTCTGCTGGTCCACTTCTTCTCTCCATGACGACAGTTGTGACAGAATTACCCACCAAACCAGGACCAAGCAGCAGAGGAACGAGGAGGAAGGATGGACGTGGGCAGAGATAAGGAGGAGCGTTTCCAGGGCGATGGAAGAGTTTAGTAAACTCGACAGGCAGCCGCAATAATTTTTTTGGGGGGGGCACAAGGGCAGTTTTGCGGGGCAAGAATGGAGCCCCAGGCCAGCTCCCCGCACGGAGGTGCGTGTCTCCAGGCTGGCACGTCCAGTACCAGCCCCACGCATCAGGCGTCTAGTGTGTCAGCCCAGCCTCGCCAGTCAGGAGTCGCCAGAGCTGCCTGCCAGTCAGGAGTCGCCAGAGCGGCCCGACTGCACGGGTCTGCCAGAGTGGCCCGACTGCCCGGGTCTGCCAGAGCGGCCCGACTGCCCGGGTCTGCCAGAGCGGCCCGACTGCCCGGGTCTGCCAGAGCGGCCCGACTACCCGGGTCGCACAGTGCCGTCGTTGACGGCAGCCACCCTCCCTTCCCTCCCTTATTGTTTAGGGGTTATTGTTTATTGGTTTTGTTGGGGTATTGGGGATTTTTTGTTGTGTTTTCTTTTTGTAAGGTGCATTACGGGGTCTGCACCTTGAGGGGGGGGGTACTGTCACCTCCTGACCAGCAGAGGGAGCAATTGGATTAGTTTTGGTCAGGATGTGGCAGGGTTTTTGTGTGTGTGAATGGTTGTGTTGGTGATTAGGACTCCCAATTGAAGGCAGGTGTGTTGAGTTGCCTTTGATTGGGAGTCCTATATAGGAGTGTGTTTTTCTTTGGGGTTGTGGGTAATTGTTTCTTGTTTAGTGTGGTTGCACCTGACAGGACTGTTGGCTGTCAGTTTCCTTGTTTTTGTTCTTGTATAGTGTTCGTTCTAATTAAATTGAAGGATGAATACTAACTCTGCTGCATTTTGGTCCATTTCTGAAGACAGCTGTGACAAAAGGAAGGTTCAGGACGGCAACTTAATTCCCTTCAATTAAGTTTATTACCGACGTGTTTCTTAGACAAGCTCCTTTCCTTTGTCAAAGCAATATCTGTGTTGCAATACTGCTTTGATAAAGGTGTTTGCTCCGAACAGCAATCAATTTCATCGAAGGGAATGAATCTGCAGTCCTGAACATTCTTTAACACTGACCACTTAAAGATGTCCTCTAGCGATTTTGGAACTTTTACTGTTGAAAAGCAATATAAATACAGTAAAGTACACACACTAAAGGGTAAAAAAATATATGTTTTGAGCAAAATAGTGTTTTTTAGACACAAATGCAGTCTTCAAAGAGTAGGTCTGATGGGAACCTGTGATGTCATCAGCCCTCCCCCCTTGCTTGAGGAACAATAGAGGACCCATAGACAACAAAAGAGGAAAGCCTCCCCCCCCCATACACACTTGGGATGTCATGACTTACCTGGACCATCTATTGAGATGTGCCTTTTCAGTGAAAAGGACACTGGAGTGACACATTAATATAAGTAACCATCCGATATCACTAAAATGGTAATGGCTGTTCTGCAATTTGTCATTCTGTAATCTCTCTCCAAAGACAAGCGAGGCAAAAACGTTTAAACGAAATTGGGATTCTTAACATTAAAGTCTGCAATATGTAACTTTTTGGGCGATATGACCAAATTCACATACAAATGTGAGTTATAGATCAGTCATTCTCATTGAAAGCAAGTCTAAGAAATGGTAGATATGTGTTCTATTTCTATGCTTCCACTTCCTAAGTTTTTGCATATTTTACTTTCGGCGTTGGACATCAGCTTTAAAACAGCTGAAAATACAATATTTTTGGTTATTCACAGTGGTGTAGATGGTACAATGATTCTCTACACAATACAGTGCTTGTTTTGTCACATAAACTGAAATTAGACAAACTGTTCAATTTTTGTAACTAGGAAATGGCTGAGGGATTTTTGCATATTGCAACTTAAATAAAAGGAAAAACTATGTTTTTTTAGGGGTTTTTTTCTCCCACAAATGTTCAATCAGCTGGCTCTCCTGCTCTTTCTCTTCACTAATGATGCCAGTGTGTTCAGTCTTCAGTCTGTTGCCTGTCGAATATCCTAGCCTGATGATAGGCCTTGCTTTACTGAAGTTGTGAGACATTGCTAGCCAAGAAATGGCAAAATAATCAAATCAAATCTAAATCCAAATACAGCATTCCATTGAAAGATGCAGCCTTTGATTCCCGATAGATAAGCCTGGTGGCACAGTTCTGGTTCTCTGGTGGCTGACCTGCCTATACTGATAGATAGACCTAGTGCACATTTCTGTCTGTCTGTCTGGTGGCTGACCTGCCTATACTGATAGATATAACTAGTGCACAGTTCTGTCTGTCTGTCTGGTGGCTGACCTGCCTATACTGATAGATAGACCTAGTGCACGGTTCTGTCTGTCTGGTGGCTGACCTGCCTATACTGATAGATAGAACTAGTGCACGGTTCTGTCTGTCTGGTGGCTGACCTGCCTATACTGATAGATAGGCCTAGTGTACGGTTCTGTCTGTCTGGTGGCTGACCTGCCTATACTGATAGATAGACCTAGTGTACGGTTCTGTCTGCCTGGTGGCTGACCTGCCTATACTGATAGATAGGCCTAGTGCACGGTTCTGTCTGTCTGGTGGCTGACCTGCCTATACTGATAGATAGACCTAGTGTACGGTTCTGTCTGCCTGGTGGCTGACCTGCCTTTACTGATAGATAGACCTAGTGTACGGTTCTGTCTGTCTGGTGGCTGACCTGCCTATACTGATAGATAGGCCTAGTGCACGGTTCTGTCTGTCTGGTGGCTGACCTGCCTTTACTGATAGATAGACCTAGTGCACGGTTCTGTCTGTCTGGTGGCTGACCTGTCTATACTGATAGATAGACCTAGTGCACGGTTCTGTCTGTCTGGTGGCTGACCTGTCTATACTGATAGATAGACCTAGTGCACGGTTCTGTCTGTCTGGTGGCTGACCTGTCTACTGATAGATAGACCTAGTGTACGGTTCTGTCTGTCTGGTGGCTGACCTGTCTATACTGATAGATAGACCTAGTGCACGGTTCTGACTGTCTGTCTGGTGGCTGACCTGCCTATACTGATAAATAGACCTAGTGCACGGTTCTGTCTGTCTGGTGGCTGACCTGTCTATACTGATAGATAGACCTAGTGCACGGTTCTGTCTGTCTGTCTGGTGGCTGACCTGCCTATACTGATAGATAGACCTAGTGCACGGTTCTGTCTGTCTGTCTGGTGGCTGACCTGCCTATACTGATAGATAGACCTAGTGCACGGTTCTGACTGTCTGGTGGCTGACCTGCCTATACTGATAGATAGACCTAGTGCACGGTTCTGACTGTCTGTCTGGTAGCTGACCTGTCTATACTGATAGATAGACCTAGTACACGGTTCTGACTGTCTGTCTGGTGGCTGACCTGTCTATACTGATAGATAGACCTAGTACACGGTTCTGACTGTCTGTCTGGTGGCTGACCTGCCTATACTGATAGATAGACCTAGTGCACGGTTCTGACTGTCTGTCTGGTGGCTGACCTGTCTATGCTGATAGATAGGCCTAGTGCACGGTTCTGACTGTCTGTCTGGTGGCTGACCTGCCTATACTGATAGATAGACCTAGTGCACGGTTCTGTCTGTCTGGTGGCTGACCTGCCTATACTGATAGATAGACCTAGTGCACGGTTCTGACTGTCTGTCTGGTAGCTGACCTGTCTATACTGATAGATAGACCTAGTACACGGTTCTGACTGTCTGTCTGGTGGCTGACCTGTCTATACTGATAGATAGACCTAGTACACGGTTCTGACTGTCTGTCTGGTGGCTGACCTGCCTATACTGATAGATAGACCTAGTGCACGGTTCTGACTGTCTGTCTGGTGGCTGACCTGTCTATGCTGATAGATAGGCCTAGTGCACGGTTCTGACTGTCTGTCTGGTGGCTGACCTGCCTATACTGATAGTGTTTTGCAGTGTATCCTTACAGACAACCAAACAAGGGTATATGACTGCGGTAGATTTAATTTTATTGCCAACCCCTAGCGGTCATTCATAAGTAATAGGACCATTATTCTGCATTGTGAATTGACGTGGAATGTTATGATATTTTCTCATAGTTTTAACAGAAAATCAAGAGAAAAACAATTGCCCAATCACATCCCTCGGATGGTAATAGCTGTTCTATAGGGATACCAGTACTATCCAATCACATCCCTCGGATGGTAATAGCTGTTCTATAGGGATACCAGTACCATCCAATCACATCCCTCAGATGGTAATAGCGGTTCTGTAGTGATACCAGTACCATCCAATCACATCCCTCAGATGGTAATAGCTGTTCTGTAGTGATACCAGTACTATCCAATCACATCCCTCAGATGGTAATAGTTGTTCTGTAGTGATACCAGTACTATCCAATCACATCCCTCAGATGGTAATAGCGGTTCTGTAGTGATACCAGTACTATCCAATCACATCCCTCGGATGGTAATAGTTGTTCTGTAGTGATAGCAGTACTATCCAATCACATCCCTCAGATGGTAATAGCGGTTCTGTAGTGATACCAGTACTATCCAATCACATCCCTCGGATGGTAAGAGCGGTTCTGTAGTGATACCAGTACTATCCAATCACATCCCTCGGATGGTAATAGCGGTTCTGTAGTGATACCAGTACTATCCAATCACATCCCTCGGATGGTAATAGCGGTTCTGTAGTGATACCAGTACTATCCAATCACATTCCTCAGATGATAATAGTTGTTCTGTAGTGATACCAGTACCATCCAGGCCCACTTACTGAAGGTGGACTTGGCGTCAGATATCACTAAAACCCACAACCTGACTGTACTGTATTTTATTGTACTGTATTATATTGTATTTTACTGTATTGTACTGTATTGTACTACAATATATTGTATTGTACAGTACATTTACATTTTACATTTTAGTCATTTAGCAGACGCTCTTATCCAGAGCGACTTACAGTAGTGAATGCATACATTTCATACATTTTTTTCTTCGTACTGGTCCCCCGTGGGAATCGAACCCACAACCCTGGCGTTGCAAACACCATGCTCTACCAACTGAGCCACACGGGACCTACTGTATTGTATTGTACTATACTGTATTGTATCGTACTGTACTGTACTGTATTGTTTTGTATTGTATTGTACTGTATTGTGTTTTACTGTATTGTACTGTATTTATTGTATTATATTGTACTGTATTGTATTATACTGTATTTATTGTATTGTATTGTACTTTATTGTATCGTACTGTATTGTACTGTACTGTATTGTACTATATTATACTGTACTGTACTGTATTGTATTTTATTGTATTGTACTGTATTTATTGTATTGTACTGTATTGTATTGTACTGTACTGTACTCATACTAATAACCATATATCAGAAAGGACTTAACAAAGACGAGAGCTGGGTGTTTAACATATACTGAACAATAATATAAACGCAACTTACAACAATTTCTACGATTTTACTGAGTTACAGTTCATATAAGGAAATCAGTCAACTTAAATTAATAAAATAGGCCCTAATCTATGGATTTCACATGACTGGGCAGGGGCGCAGCCACGGGTGGGCCTGGGAGGCCCAGCAAATCAGAATGAGTTTTTTTCCCACAAAAGGGCTTTATTACAGACAGAAATACTCTTCAGTTTCATCAGCTGTTCGGGTGGCTGGACTCAGACGATGGTGAAGCCGCCGGATGTGGAGGTCCTGGGCTGGCGTGGTTACACATGGTCTGCGGTTATGTGGCTGGTTGGACGTACTTCCAAATTCTCTAAAACAACATTGGAGGCAGTTTATGGTAGAGAAATAAACATTAAATTCAATGGCAACAGCTCTGGTGGACATTCCTGCAGTCAGCATGACAATGGCACGCTCCCTCAAAACTTGAGACATCTGTGGCATTGTGTTGTGTGACAAAACTTCACATTTTAGATTAGCCTTTTATTGTCCCGAACACAAGGTAATAATCACGCTGTTTAATCAGCTTCTTGATATGCCACACCTGTCAGGTGGATGAATTATCTTGGCAAAGGAGAAATGTTCACTAACAGGGATGGAAAAAATTTCTGGGATTTTTTGTTCATGAAACATGGGAACAACAATTGACATGTTTCGTTTATATTCTTGTTCAGCATATTTAACAGTAAACTAGCGTAACCCACACACTATGTTGTATGCACGGATTTAAAGCTGCAATCTGCAGTTCAACAAATAACAAAGTGGGATCCCCAACACTTTATTTGGTAAACAGCTAAGGGATGGAGCTGGAGAAGTTTAACCACTCTCAAATGTATAGACAGATCTATGGATGCAAGGACTGACTCTCCATGAGATCAAAATTATATTTTTAACCATGTTTTGAGGCTATATAGAACACAGCGGCTTCCATTATTCCTAAATATAAGAAGTTTGGAACCACCAAGACTCTTCCTAGAGATGGCCGCTCGGCCAAACTGAGTAATCGGGAGAGGTGACCAAGAACCTGATGGTCACTCTGACAGAGCTCCAGAGTTCCTCTGTGGAGATGGGAGAACCTTCCAGAAAGACCACCATCTCTGCAGAACTCCACCAATCAGGCCTCTATGGTAGAGTGGCCAGATGGAAGCCCCCCCCCCCCCAGTAAAAAGCACATGACAGCCCGCTAGGAGACACCATGAGAAACAAGATTCTCTGGTCTGATGAAACAAAGATTGAACTCTTTGGCCTGAATGCTAAGTGTCACGTCTGGAGGAAACCTGGCACCATCCCTACGGTGTAGCATGGTGGTGGCAGCATCAAGCTGTGGGGATGTTTTTCAGCGGCAGGGACTGGGAAGCTAGTCAGGATCGAAGGAAAGATGAATGGAGCAAAGTACAGAGATCCTTGATGAAAACCTGCTCCAGAGTGCTCAGGACCTCAGACTGGGGCAAAGGTTCCCCTTCCAAAAGGACAACGACCCTAAGCACACAGCCAAGACAACGCAGGAGTGACTTCGGCACAACGTCTCTGAATGTCTTTGAGTGGCCCAGCCAGAGCCCGGACTTGAACCCGATCGTACATCTCTGGAGAGACCTGAAAATAGCTGTGTATGGACGCCCCCCATCCAACCTGACAGAGCTTGAGAGGATCTGCAGAGAACAATTAGAGAAACTCCCCAAATACAGGTGTGCCAAGCTTGTAGCGTCATACCCAAGAAGACTCGGAGCTGTAATCGCTGCCAAAGGTCCTTCAACAAAGTACTGAGTAAAGGGTCTAAAAACGTATGTAAATCTGATACTTCAGTTTTTTATTTTTAATACATTTGCTAAACCTACTTTTGCCTTGTCATTATGGGTTATTGTGTGCAGATTGACAAGGGGGGGGGGGATATTTAATCAATTTTAGATTAAGGCTGTAAAGTATCAAAATGTGGAAAAAGTCAAGGGGTCTGAATACTTTGCGAATTCACCGTATATATAATTCATTTTAAAAGTTTTAAAAAATGTAGAAATCGCAGATTGTGCCTTTGAATTACTGTGTGGTTACTGTCTGTATTGGAATCAAACTTTACATATAAATCTGCATGGATTGTACAGAAGCCGTGGTCTAGCAGTACACATGTACTGTATACTCCTCTCCCCACCGGAGACTTGGTTTTAATCTCTGCTCCAAGCTTTCAATCTCTTTCTCCAACTGTCTTAATAAAGGTATCTGTATCCACGTCATTTCATAACTGTCTCAATAAATATCTGTCTCAATAAAGTGTCAAAATACCACCCCAATTACATATTTTTTTTATCTGCATTGAAATTCCAGTACTTGCAATTGAGTCAGCTTAGAATTTGCTCTTTTGGGACTATACAGTTGGTTGTATCAGGCTGTCTGTGTTTCCTGTCTGTGTTGGACTCAAACTCTGCATGAAAGTTACATGGATTCTTACGGTGATTCATGCGCTTGAATTAGCTTGGAGTTTTCTGCTTTGGGCCTATTGATGTGGTTCCAATAAACTGTCAATGGCTGAATTTGAAACAGTGTGAACTGAGCTGCATTACTGTATGCTCATCTATATGTAAGGTACAATAGTTATATAGGAATGTATTTTTAAATACTTTTGAGTGTTTGCTCTAGTCTGCCCGGAGTGCCAGATGGGAAGGGGTTTGCAGTTTTGGGACTATTCTATTGCTCCATTGTGCCAGGAAGGTTTCAATCAAGCATAGATAGAGTATTGTAAAAATGGATTCAGATAGTATCTGAACCCAGGTCCGATACCCAGAGCCAGTGAAATGGATGTTTTGAATAAGGACCAGTGAACTTGAACTGTCCTTCTTTCTTAATGTTCATCTATATGCAAGACATGTGGTCTAGGATAAGAGTTCACACTGTTGCATTGAAGTGCAATGTTCTTGAAAACTTTAAAGCTTTGGTCAGAATAAGCTGTCAAAGTGTACAGAAGTTATCGGAATTTCTTTCAGCCGTTTGAACTTTCCTGTTGCCCTGAAGCTACAGATTAAAGCATATCAAGGTATAGGTCTAAACCATGGACCGATTGTGTGTGTGTGTGTGTGTGTGTGTGTGTGTGTGTGTGTGTGTGTGTGTGTGTGTGTGTGTGTGTGATAGACACAGATGAAAGCATGTCAGAATGGTATAGGCTATGGACAGAGTGGGCTTGGTCTCGAATGAGGCGTACAGAGAAACCAATTACCTTGAGAGTTTTCACATTCGGAGAGTTGAAAGGTAACATTAGTCATATGGAGGGTGTGTGTTTTATCCAGCAAATTGCATAGCCATAAACAACTGTCTGTGTTTGTACTCTGAAAAGCGTTTGCAATGTAGAGCTGCCCCCTACTAAAAAAAATCTTGGTAAACTGAGAGTTGTCTGTTCTTTCGACCAATTTATTTATCCTTTATTTAAACTAGGCACGTCAGTTAAGAACTAATTCTTATTAACAATGACGGCCTACCCCAGCCAAACCCTAACCCAGAAGATGCTGGACCAATTGTGCGCCGCCCTATGGGACTCCCAATCACAGCCGGTTGTGATACAGCCTGGAATCAGGGTCTGTAGTAACACCTCTAGCACCGAGATGCAGTGCCTTAGACCACTGTGATACAGCCTGGAATCAAACCAGGGTCTGTAGTAACACCTCTAGCACTGAGATGAAGTGCCTTAGACCACTGTGATACAGCCTGGAATCAAACCAGGGTCTGTAGTAACACCTCTAGCACTGAGATGCAGTGCCTTAGACCACTGTGATACAGCCTGGAATCAGGGTCTGTAGTGACACCTCTAGCACTGAGATGCAGTGCCTTAGACCACTGTGATACAGCCTGGAATCAAACCAGGGTCTGTAGTAACACCTCTAGCACTGAGATGTAATGCCTTAGACCACTGTGATACAGCCTGGAATCAAACCAGGGTCTGTAGTAACACCTCTAGCACTAAGATGCAGTGCCTTAGACCACTGTGATACAGCCTGGAATCAAACCAGGGTCTGTAGTAACACCTCTAGCACTAAGATGCAGTGCCTTAGACCACTGCGCCACTCAGGAGCCCAATCGATTGGTTGACATTTTCAAACTTATTTTTTCCAATTATAGACACATCCTATGTTTGTAGGTTAATGAACTTGTCTGATGCTTTAAGCACTGCGATTAAAAATGAAGACACAACAAATTACTAAAGAGGGAGCCAGAGATCAATATAGCCTAACCAGAAAAAAATGATATTCCCGACCCTCCTCCTCGTTGCCGGTAGTAAGCTACACCAGCGGTCGGCAACCTTTTCCAAGTTATCATATCATTTCTACTGATCTGCGCGCCAATTAGGATTTTCATATGCACATTTTCATAGAACTGTTTAATTTATCTAAATGAAAATGATACAAATCTAAAAGTAACTTCTATTGCCAACATGTAAAAATAGCCTACATAAAGCCAACAAATAAAAACATTGCAGCCCGCAGGTAGAAAATATCCTGATCAAAATAAATATCCTATAAATCACATTGGCTACACATGGACTGTCTACAAGGAACTTGAAACATTGTATCAACAATTAACTTGGTCAGCTGGAAGCTTGTTTTTAGCAAACTTGCAACATTGTATAAATTATTCTGGGCCCTCAGAGTTTCTCATACCAGTGACCTCCGGACAGAGAGACACAGATGTAGGCTATTTACGCAAGGAATAAAAAGTAAATCAGGTCGGCCTATTTTATGAAGTTTCCTCCTAACCAGAGCATGACATATTTTTGTGGTTATTGAAAGGAAGAGCGCTAGACAGATTTTTGTGGTTATTGAAAGGAAGAAAGCTAGACATATTTTTGTGGTTATTGAAAGGAAGAGCGCTAGACAGATTTTTGTGGTTATTGAAAGGAAGAGAGCTAGACAGATTTTTGTGGTTATTGAAAGGAAGAGCGCTAGACAGATTTTTGTGGTTATTGAAAAGAAGAGCGCTAGACAGATTTTTGTGGTTATTGAAAGGAAGAGAGCTAGACAGATTTTTGTGGTTATTGAAAGGAAGAGAGCTAGACAGATTTTGTGGTTATTGAAAGGAAGAGAGCTAGACAGATTTTTGTGGTTATTGAAAGGAAGAGAGCGCTAGACAGATTTTTGTGGTTATTGAAAGGAAGAGAGCTAGACAGATTTTTGTGGTTATTGAAAGGAAGAGCGCTAGACAGATTTTTGTGGTTATTGAAAGAGCGCTAGACAGATTTTTCAAATAGGCTACAATGAAGAACTATTGTCATTCTCAATGGATGTAAAAACAGACTTTGTTTTCTTACTGTTTGAGGCAAATATATATATATATTTTTGAGAAGCTCCACAGTGATGGTGAGTTAATAAGACAATCAGAAATGGCTTCATATCCCCAAATGGGCACATTTATAGGCCTAACGTTGTGCCCAGGCCAGGTAGCCTAGGCCTAGTTCTATGCGTAATCATGTCCAAACAAAAGACAATGAATAAATTGACAGCTCATAAATGGAATTAAATAGGTAGTGCGCTCTGCAAACAACATGTCCACTCCTACAATGACAAAGGTAAGATAGTAATAATAATACATTGAATTCATTAACATAAATTACCATAAGCAAACAAACAGAGATTAGAAATGATGGTAATTATCGGTAAATGTACTAGTGCTGATACTGGTGTGCCACCCCCGTGGCCTAAGCAGTGGATTAGTCCACTCAGACAGGCGTGA
>NC_138308.1:90691160-90753660 GCF_965601325.2 Salmo salar
GAGAGAGAGAGATCGAGACAGAGAGAATGAGAGGGGGACAAGGGGAGAGAGAGAGAGCGAGACAGAGAGAGAACGAGAGGGGGACAAGGGAGAGAGAGAGCGAGACAGAGAGAGAACGAGAGGGGGACAAGGGGGAGAGAGAGAGAGAGACAGAGAGAGAACAAGAGGGGGACATGTGGAGAGAGAGAGAGCGAGACAGAGAGAGAACGAGAGGGGGACAAGGGGGAGAGAGAGAGAGAGAGAGAGACAGAGACAGAACGAGAGGGGGACAAGGGGGAGAGAGAGAGAGAGCGAGACAGAGAGAGAACGAGAGGGGGACAAGGGGAGAGAGAGAGAGCGAGACAGAGAGAGAGAACGAGAGTGGACAAGGGGGAGAGAGAGAGCGAGACAGAGAGAGAGAGAGAGAGAGAGAGAGAGCGAACGAGAGTGGACAAGGGGGAGAGAGAGAGCGAGACAGAGAGAGAGAGAGAGAACAAGAGACTGGGACAGAGATGATGAGGTGATGAGACACAGTAGTGGGACCTCTGCAATACAGTAGGGTGGATTGTGACTCATAGTATGACATAACACACAATGTTCTCTGGTGAAATCTGTTTTTAGGATGAACAATGCAAACTCTTGTTTGTGTCTATAACAGTGACAGATTACCTTCACATAGCATCCTCTTCTCTACCTCTATACTCACAACTCCGCCAATACGCACACACAGAGATGTATTCTATCCTTCAACCATTTACCCCCAAATCTCCAGAAACTATTGATCAGAACCAGTGGGGATTTGTTTTAGAATCAATCCCTTCACAGCCAGTCTCTGCTATATCAAGGACGCATTCCAAATGGAAGCCTATTCCCTCAATAGTGCACTACTTTTGAACAGGTAGTGCACTATATAGTGAATAGGGTGCCATTTAATCGCTTAAAAAGTTTGGAAGCATTTTGCTGCTGCTGGGAATAAATGGATAAATGGAAGCATTTCGCTGCACCATTTAGTTTGATGTGTATCGATTTCAGAGATAGGGAACAGAGATCCAGCAATTTCTGTCTGATCCAAGAGGCAAAACGATGCAGTCCTTGAGGACGGTGTAGTGGCTGGCTAGTTATTAATCCATTTCTATACATTTTACTCAGGCAATGGCTCAGGCCTCTATAGCTAATCCATGACCCTAATCGCTCAATTCATTTTAGAGCTAGGCTTTGTTCCAACATTGACACTTGGACACCACTTAGGATGCATGCCACCCTCATTGGTTCACTGTAAGTGGTGGGTATTGGAACAGCCACGGCCATAGGGGCTGGATGAAACAGGGCGAGAGACGAAAACCAGCAGGAGGGGATGTAGATTCTGATATGCTGCTCTTCCCTTCTATTGTCCCTCTCCTCCTCATTTCTCTACGCTGTCGTCCCCCGTCCCCCCCTCCTCAACTCCCTCTCCTCCTCATTTCTCTACGCTGTCCTTATCCCCTCAACTCCCTCTCCTCCTCATTTCTCTATGCTGTCCCCACCGCCACCTCAACTCCCTCTCCTCCTCATTTCTCTACGCTGTCCTCATCCCCTCAACTCCCTCTCCTCCTCATTTCTCTACGCTGTCCTCATCACCTCAACTCCCTCTCCTCCTCATTTCTCTACGCTGTCCTTTATCCCCTCAACTCCCTCTCCTCCTCATTTCTCTACGCTGTCCTCATCACCTCAACTCCCTCTCCTCCTCATTTCTCTACGCTGTCGTCCCCCGTCCCCCCTCTCAACTCCCTCTCCTCCTCATTTCTCTACGCTGTCGTCCCCCGTCCCCCCCTCCTCAACTCCCTCTCCTCCTCATTTCTCTACGCTGTCCTCATCCCCTCAACTCCCTCTCCTCCTCATTTCTCTACGCTGTCCGTATCCCCTAAACTCCCTCTCCTCCTCATTTCTCTACGCTGTCGTCCCCCGTCCCCCCTCCTCAACTCCCTCTCCTCCTCATTTCTCTACGCTGTCCTCATCCCCTCAACTCCCTCTCCTCCTCATTTCTCTATGCTGTCGTCCCCCGTCCCCCCCTCCTCAACTCCCTCTCCTCCTCATTTCTCTACGCTGTCCTCATCCCCTCCTCAACTCACTCTCCTCCTCATTTCTCTATGCTGTCCCCCCCACCCTCCTCAACTCCCTCTCCCCTCATTTCTATACGCTGCCCACCCTAACCTCAACTCCCTCTCCTCCTCATTTCTCTAAGCTGTCCAAACTCCCCTCAACTACCACTCCTCCTAATTTCTCCACGCTGTCCCCCCTCCTCACCTCACTCTCCTCTTCATTCCTTTATGCTGTCCCCATCCCCTCCTCAACTCCCTCTCCTTCTCTTTTCTCTACTTCGTCCACCCCCTCCCCAACTCCATCTCCTCCTCTTTTCTCTACTCCATCCACCCCCCTCCCCAACTCCATCTCCTCCTCTTTTCTCTACTTCGTCCACCCCCCTCCCCAACTCCATCTCCTCTTCATTTCTCTACGCTGTCCCCACCCCTCCTCCTCAACTCACACTCCTCCTCATTTATACTACCTCCATGTCACTATATTATACTACCTCCATGTCAATACATTATACTACCACCATGTCAATATATTATACTACCTCCATGTCAATATATTATACTACCTCCATGTCAATATATTATACTACCTACATGTCAATATATTATACTATCACCATGTCAATATACTATACTATCACCATGTCAATATACTATACTAACACCATGTCAATATACTATACTATCACCATGTCAATATACTATACTATCACCATGTCAATATACTATACTATCACAATGTCAATATACTATACTATCACCATGTCAATATACTATACTATCACCATGTCAATATACTAAACTATCACCATGTCAATATACTATACTATCACCATGTCAATATACTATACTATCACAATGTCAATATACTATACTATCACCATGTCAATATACTATACTGCTCAAAAAAATAAAGGGAACACTTAAACAACACAATGTAACTCCAAGTCAATCACACTTCTGTGAAATCAAACTGTCCACTTAGGAAGCAACACTGATTGACAATACATTTCACATGCTGTTGTGCAAATGGAATAGACAACAGGTGGAAATTATAGGCAATAAGCAAGACACCCCCAATAAAGGAGTGGTTCTGCAGGTGGGGACCACAGACCACTTCTCAGTTCCAATGCTTCCTGGCACATGTTTTGGTCCCTTTTGAATGCTGGCGGTGCTTTCACTCTAGTGGTAGCATGAGACGGAGTCTACAACCCACACAAGTGGCTCAGGTAGTGCAGCTCATCCAGGATGGCACATCAATGCTTGCTGTGGCAAGAAGGTTTGCTGTGTCTGTCAGCGTAGTGTCCAGAGCATGGAGGCGCTACCAGGAGACAGGCCAGTACATCAGGAGACGTGGAGGAGGCCGTAGGAGGGCAACAACCCAGCAGCAGGACCGCTACCTCCGCCTTTGTGCAAGGAGGAGCAGGAGGAGCACTGCCAGAGCCCTGCAAAATGACCTCCAGCAGGCCACAAATGTGCATGTGTCTGCTCAAATGGTCAGAAACAGACTCCACGAGGGTGGTATGAGGGTCCAACGTCCAGAGGTGGGGGTTGTGCTTACAGCCCAACACCGTGCAGGACGTTTGGCATTTGCCAGAGAACACCAAGATTGGCAAATTCGCCACTGGCGCCCTGTGCTCTTCACAGATGAAAGCAGGTTCACACTGAGCACGTGACAGACGTGACAGAGTCTGGAGACGCCGTGGAGAACGTTCTGCTGCCTGCAACATCCTCCAGCATGACCGGTTTGGCGGTGGGTCAGTCATGGTGTGGGGTGGCATTTCTTTGGGGGGCCGCACAGCCCTCCATGTGCTCACCAGTGGTAGCCTGACTGTCATTAGGTACCGAGATGAGATCCTCAGACCCCTTGTGAGACCATATGCTGGTGCGGTTGGCCCTGGGTTCCTCCTAATGCAAGACAAGGCTAGACCTCATGTGGCTGGAGTGTGTCAGCAGTTCCTGCAAGAGGAAGGCATTGATGCTATGGACTGGCCCGCCCATTCCCCAGACCTGAATCCAATTGAGCACATCTGGGACATCATGTCTCGCTCCATCCACCAACGCCACGTTGCACCACAGACTGTCCAGGAGTTGGCGGATGCTTTAGTCCAGGTCTGGGAGGAGATCCCTCAGGAGACCATCCGCCACCTCATCAGGAGCATGCCCAGGCGTTGTAGGGAAGTCATACAGGCACGTGGAGGCCACACACACTACTGAGCCTCATTTTGACTTGTTTTAAGGACATTACATCAAAGTTGGATCAGCCTGTAGTGTGGTTTTCCACTTTAATTTTGAGTGTGACTCCAAATCCAGACCTCCATGGGTTGATAAATTGGATTTCCATTGATTATTTTTGTGTGATTTTGTTGTCAGCACATTCAACTATGTAAAGAAAAAAGTATTTAATAAGATTATTTCTTTCATTCAGATCTAGGATGTGTTGTTTAAGTGTTCCCTTTATTTTTTTGAGCAGTGTATATTACAACCATGTCAATATACTAAACCAACACCATGTCAATATACTATATAACCATTTTGACAATATACCATAATACCAAAATGTCAATATACTATACTATCACCATCATTTAATATACTATACTGTCACATTGTCAATATACTATAATACCACCATGTCAATATACATTATACTATCACCATGTCAATATACTTTTCTATCACATTGTCAATATACTATATTACCACCTTGTCAATATAGTATCACAATGTCAATATACTATACTATCATCATGTCAATATACTATACTATCACCATGTCAATATACTATACTATCACCATGTCAATATGCTATACTATCACCATGTCAATATACTATACTATCACCATGTCAATATACTATACTATCACCATGTCAATATACTATACTATGACAATGTCAATGTACTATACTATCACCATGTCAATATACTATACTATCACCATATTAATATACTATACTATCACCATGTCAATATACTATACTATCACCATGTCAATATACTATACTATCACCATGTCAATATACTAGGCGGGGGGGCAGGGGGATTTTGGCAGGGGGATCTTGGCAGGGGCAGGATGATCTAGAAAGGGGGGGCAGGGGGGTCTAGGCAGGGGGGGTGGGGGGTACGGTGCAGGGGGATCTAGGCAGGGTGGGGCAGAGGGGTACTGTGCAGGGTCTAGGGGGGTATGTGATCTAGGCAGTGGGGCAGGTGTGTCTAGGCAGGGGGGCAAGGGGATCTAGGCAGGGGGGCAGGGGGGGATAGGGTGCAGGGTGCAGGGGGATCTAGGCAGGGCGGGGCAGGAAGGTAGTGTGCAGGGGCTAGGGGGGTATGTGATCTAGGCAGGGGGGCAGGGGGATCTTGGCAGGGAGGGGGCAGGGGGATCTTGGCAGGAGGGGGCAGGGGGATCTTGGCAGGGGGGCAGGGGGATCTAGGCAGGGGGGCAGGGGGATCTAGGCAGGGGGGCAGGGGGAATAGGGTGCAGAGAGCATTGGGGGCAGGGGGGGTAGGGTGCAGGGGGATCTAGGCAGGGAGGGGGCAGGGGGGTACGGTGCAAGGGGATCTTGGCAGGGAGGGGGCAGGGGGGTACGGTGCAGGGGGATCTAGGCAGGAGGGGGCAGGGGGATCTAGACAGGAGGGGGCAGGGGGATCTAGGCAGGGAGGGGGCAGGGGGATCTAGGCAGGGAGGGGGCAGGGGGATCTAGGCAGGGAGGGGGCAGGGGGATCTAGGCAGGGAGGGGGCAGGGGGATCTAGGCAGGGAGGGGGCAGGGGGATCTAGGCAGGGAGGGGGCAGGGGGATCTAGGCAGGGAGGGGGCAGGGGGATCTAGGCAGGGAGGGGGCAGGGGGATCTAGGCAGGGAGGGGGCAGGGGGATCTTGGCAGGAGGGGGCAGGGGGATCTAGGCAGGGAGGGGGCAGGGGGATCTAGGCAGGGAGGGGGCAGGGGGATCTAGGCAGGGAGTGGGCAGGGGGTCTAGGCAGTCCCTACAAAGTCAACAAGACGATTTCAATAAAGATAGAGAGGACTATGAATGGGATCTGCCAACAGCTCTCTCTCTCTCTCTCTCTTCTCTCCCCTTCGCTTTCCATCTATGAATGGGATCTGTCAAAGGCTTTCTCTCTTTCTCTCCCCTTTGCTCTTTCTCAATCTCCCATTTTCTCTGTGTTTGCATGCTGAGGAAAATAGGAATGACATTTGTCATCCCAGAGAGAGCAAGAACAGCAAGGAGAAAAAGGAGACAAAGCAGAAAGGGGGGGGGGGGGGAGAGAGAGAGAGAGAGGATAGAGGGAAAAAGGAGGAGGGTGTTTTTTGGGGCAGTCATGTGGTTCAGATCATCATTAAGACCTCAGTCTTTCCTGAATACATCCTGATTGAAGTGACCGCAGGTTCATCCTCACATGTAAACACACACTATGCAACCCGGGTCTCTGTTTCACATCATCATTACTGCTTTAACACCAGTACTACACAAACCCTAATGCTTCTTAATGGGATCATTAGGGTGTCTGTGTCTGTGTGTGTCGGTCTATGTGTGCGTGCGTCCGTGCGTGTGTTCATCATCATTACTGCTTTAACACCAGCACTACACAAACCCTAATGCTTCTTAATTGGAGTTTCATGGTCCCTTTACCAACATCGCATATGATGCTTCTTTTAAAGGAGAGGGGCAGTTCCAGTTCATTCATATTTGTTGTTTGGATAGGAGCACTGGGTCTGATTCCATCCCATGCAGGAGAACTGGATCTGATTCCATCCTATGCAGGAGCACTGGGTCTGATTCCATCCCATGCAGGAGAACTGGATCTGATTCCATCCTATGCAGGAGCACTGGGTCTGATTCCATCCCATGCAGGAGAACTGGGTCTGATTCCATCCCATGCAGGAGCACTGGGTCTGATTCCATCCCATGCAGGAGCACTGGGTCTGATTCCATCCCATGCAGGAGAACTGGGTCTGATTCCATCCCATGCAGGAGAACTGGGTCTGATTCCATCCCATGCAGGAGAACTGGGTCTGATTCCATCCCATGCTAGAGGACTGGGTCTGATTCCATCCCATGCAGGAGCACTGGGTCTGATTCCATCCCATGCTAGAGCACTGGGTCTGATTCCATCCCATGCTAGAGCACTGGGTCTGATTCCATCCCATGCAGGAGAACTGGCTCTGATTCCATCCCATGCTAGAGCAGAGGGTCTGATTCCATCCCATGCTAGAGCAGAGGGTCTGATTCCATCCCATGCTAGAGCAGAGGGTCTGATTCCATCCCATGCTAGAACACTGGGTCTGATTCCATCCCATGCTAGAGCAGAGGGTCTGATTCCATCCCATGCTAGAGCAGAGGGCCTGATTCCATATCATGCTAGAGCAGAGAGTCTGATTCCATCCCATGCTAGAGCAGAGGGTCTGATTCCATCCCATGCTAGAGCAGAGGGTCTGATTCCATACCATGCTAGAGCAGAGGGTCTGATTCCATCCCATGCTAGAACACTGGGTCTGATTCCATCCCATGCTTGAGCAGAGGGTCTGATTCCATCCCATGCTAGAGCAGAGGGTCTGATTCCATACCATGCTAGAGCAGAAGGTCTGATTCCATCCCATGCAAGAGCAGAGAGTCTGATTCCATACCATGCTAGAGCAGAGGGTCTGATTCCATCCCATGCTAGAGCACTGGGTCTGATTCCATCCCATGCTAGGGCAGAGGGTCTGATTCCATCCCATGCTAGAGCAGAGGGTCTGATTCCATACCATGCTAGAGCAGAGGGTCTGATTCCATCCCATGCTAGAGCACTGGGTCTGATTCCATCCCATGCTAGGGCAGAGGGTCTGATTCCATCCCATGCTAGAGCAGAGGGTCTGATTCCATACCATGCTAGAGCAGAGGGTCTGATTCCATCCCATGCTAGAGCAGAGGGTCTGATTCCATCCCATGCTAGAGCAGAGGGTCTGATTCCATCCCATGCTAGAGCAGAAGGTCTGATTCCATACCATGCTAGAGCAGAGGGTCTGATTCCATACCATGCTAGAGCAGAGGGTCTGATTCCATCCCATGCTAGAGCAGAAGGTCTGATTCCATCCCATGCTAGAGCACTGGGTCTGATTCCATCCCATGCTAGAGCAGAGGGTCTGATTCCATACCATGCTAGAGGACTGGATCTGATTCCATCCCATGCAGGAGAACTGGGTCTGATTCCATCCCATGCAGGAGAACTGGGTCTGATTCCATCCCATGTAGGAGAACTGGGTCTGATTCCATCCCATGCAGGAGAACTGGGTCTGATTCCATCCCATGTAGGAGAACTGGGTCTGATTCCATCCCATGCTAGAGCACTGGGTCTGATTCCATCCAATGTTCACAGGTGTACTCAGTACATGTGATCCAGAGGCAGCGTCGACCGCTAGACCACCTCAGGCCTCATATTATCCTGTGGTAATGACTCCAGTACTGGCTGGCTGGTTTTCATATTATCCTGTGGTAATGACTCCAGTACTGGCTGGCTGGTTTTCATATTATCCTGTGGTAATGACTCCGGTACTGCTGTCTTAGACTACAGTAAGGTGCCAAACCACATTGCCCTGTCTTTGCCCTTCACTATGGCAATACTGATGTTTAACAATGGATTATCTACCGCTGCCCACTGCCAACACAGTGATGATGCCAAGATGCCAACCAGCTGTGTGTATGTGTGTGTGTGTTGGTATGTGTATGTGTGTGTGTGTGTGTGTGTGTATGCGTGTTTCATGATGGCTATGCCAGACACGTCTTATGGAACACTTAATAGTAGCCAATGTCAGAGGACAACCTCCAGGCAGGACACTCCAACGTAATTCGTTGCACTCAAACCACACACACACACACACACACACACACACACACACACACACACACACACACACACAATCCAAACCCCCTGTGAAGCAACATCCTGAAATGTTGACAGGCTGTGTCTGACAGGTAGTACCCAAGTGTGTGTGTGTGTGTGTGTGTGTGTGTGTGTGTGTGTGTGTGTGTGTGTGTGTGTGTGTGTGTGTGTGTGTGTGTGTGTGTGTGTGTGTCAGTGCAGAGTAGCATGTCTCCACGAGTCATAAATATACACAGACAGACACTGGGAAGCTGTTAGGCTGGCGCTGCCAATGACACACACACTAAAACACACAGACACTCTCTCTCTCTCTCTCTCCAATGTGCCAACCTGATGTTCCAGAAGTTAACAGGGGTGACTGACTAACACAATAACAGAAGGTGTTTTCTAAATGGCGGGTCGGGAGTCTCAGGACACACTGAAGGCTAGCAGCTGTTTCAGTTGGCGGTCGTTTTGGGTCACTGAAGACAAAATAAAGAGAACATGCTGAACTCTTAGCTGAACTCCTAGCTCAACTCCTAGCCCAACTCCTAGCCCAACTCCTAGCTCAACTCCTAGCCCAACTCCTAGCCCAACTCCTAGCCCAACTCCCAGCTCAACTCCCAGCTCAACTCCTAGCCCAACTCCTAGCCCAACTCCTAGCCCAACTCCTAGCTCAACTCCTAGCCCAACTCCTAGCTCAACTCCTAGCCCAACTCCTAGCCCAACTCCTAGCCCAACTCCTAGCTCAACTCCTAGCTCAACTCCTAGCCCAACTCCTAGCTCAACTCCTAGCCCAACTCCTAGCTCAACTCCTAGCCCAACTCCTAGCCCAACTCCTAGCTCAACTCCTAGCTCAACTCCTAGCCCAACTCCTAGCTCAACTCCTAGCTCAACTCCTAGCCCAACTCCTAGCCCAACTCCTAGCTCAACTCCTAGCTCAACTCCTAGCCCAACTCCTAGCTCAACTCCTAGCCCAACTCCTAGCCCAACTCCTAGCCCAACTCCTAGCTCAACTCCTAGCCCAACTCCTAGCTCAACTCCTAGCTCAACTCCTAGCTCAACTCCTAGCCCAACTCCTAGCCCAACTCCTAGCCCAACTCCTAGCTCAACTCCTAGCTCAACTCCTAGCTCAACTCCTAGCCCAACTCCTAGCCCAACTCCTAGCCCAACTCCTAGGCCAACTCCTATGCCAACTCTTATCCTCTTACGTAAAGAAATGAAAGCGTGTTTGGAGCCAACAATCGATCGATCACATTGAAAATTAAAAGAAGGTCTGCACTCACTTGAACGTAAGTAGCAGCTGAAGACAACGGCCATGTATTTCAGTCAGCACTTCTTCAGTGCAGAGTGTAAATTATGAATAGGGTAATGAAGACATATGCCACATATTTTAGGCAGCACCTACTATGCAGTTCACCAACAGATACAGCGTATAAATGATTGACTCTTTGGTTTTCTCTCAAGGTCTTTAAAGGCCTTCACAAGTATCGCCTCTATATACCCTGGTCAAAACTAATGCACTACACAGGAAATGTGGTCGACATTTAAGATGCAACATGGGCCTCTAGTGAGAATGATCAATGGGTTGCTGACGAAGACTTTGTGGTGGAAAAAAAGTGTCCTCATAGCTTATAACCTGTCAGCATGTAGACCTATTCAATATACATCAACATATGAGTTATCTACACCAATCAAATCAACGAGACTGTTTTAAAGAAGTACATTACTGATAATACAACTATATGAAGAAAATGGTTTTTGACAGCAATGTGTGTGCGTGTGTGTGAGGCATATTGGCAGCGCCAGCCTATGAGCCACTCAGTGTCTGCGGCTCTAAAGTATCAATTTACAGTAAGTACTGCAGCAGACCATGGTCTTTGGTGTTTACATAAACCAGTCTATTCTATTCATTATGTAGATGGCTCATAGACATACAGGGCCTTCGGAAAGTATTCTTTCCCCCCTCATCAATCTACACACAAAACCCAATATTGACAAAGCAAAAACGGGTCTTTCATTTATTAAAAACAAAAAACGGAAATCATATTTACATAAGTATTCAGACCTTTTACTCAGTACTTTGTTGAAGCACATTTTGACAGCGATTACAGCCTCGAGTGTTCTTGGGTATGACGCAACAAGCTTGGCACACCTGTATTTGGGGAGTTTCTCCCATTCTTCTCTGCAGATCCTCTCAAGCTCTGTCAGGTTGGATGGGGAGCGTTACGGCACAGTTATTTTTAGGTCTCTGCAGAGATTTTTGATCGGGTTCAAGTCCGGGCTCTGGCTGGGCCACTCAAGGACATTCAAGGACTTGTCCCGAATCCACTCCTGCATTGTCTTGGCTGTGTGCTGAGGGTCGTTGTCCTGTTGGAAAGTGAACCCTTGCTCCAGTCTGAGGTCCTGAGTGCTCTGGAGCAGGTTTTCATCAAGGATCTCTCTGTACTATGCTCTGTTCATCTTTTCCTCTATCCTGACTAGTCTCCCAGTACCTGCCGCTGAAAAACATCCCCACAGTATGATGCTGCCACCACCATGCTTCACCGTAGGGATGGTGCCAGGTTTCCTCCAGACGTGACGCTTGGCATTCAGGCCACAGAGTTCGAGTTTGGTTTCATCAGACCCCAACTACTCCAAATACTCCAACTATCCCAACTACTCCAACTACCACAACTATCCCAACTACTCCAACTACTCCAACTACTCCAACTACCACAACTATCCCAACTATCCCAACTACTCCAACTACTCAAACTACTCCAACTACCACAACTATCCCAACTACTCCAACTACTCCAACTACTCCAACTACCACAACTATCCCAACTATCCCAACTACTCCAACTACTCGAACTACTCGAACTACTCGAACTACCACAACTATCCCAACTACTCCAACTACTCCAACTACTCCAACTACTCGAACTACCACAACTATCCCAACTACTCCAACTACTCCAACTACTCGAACTACCACAACTATCCCAACTACTCCAACTACTCCAACTACTCCAACTACCTTAACTACCCCAACAACCACAACTACCTCAACAACCACAAATACCCCAACTACTCCAACTACCCCAACTACCACAACTACAACAACCATCCCAACCACCCCAACCACCCCAACCATCCCAACCTCCCCAACCATCCCAACCACCCCAACCATCCCAACTGCAACAACCACCCCAACCATCCCAACCATCCCAACCACCCCAACCGCAACAACCACCCCAACTGCCACAACCACCCCAACCATCCCAACTGCCCCAACCATCCCAATCACCCCAACCACTACAAGAGAGAGAGAGCGAGAAAGCAAGAGAGAGAGAAGGAGGGAGAAAGAGAGAGAGAGAACCTTTCCGATCCACATGTCAATCTCTTCCATTCCTCCAGTCCTACTTCATTCTATCCCTCTCTCTCCCTCCCTCCTTCTTTCAATCCATCTCTCCATCTTTCCTTCCATCTTTCAGTCTCCCCATCTTATTCTGGCTCTCCTTTATATCTTCTGTTTTCTAAATCGCAAAAAAGGGACTATAGTTATGCATAGCGGTAGCATCGCTCCCTCCCTCTATCTCTACACTCTCCATCCTTCTATCTCTACACTCTCCATCCTTCTATCTCTACACTCTCCATCCCTCCCTCTATCTCTACACTCTCCATCCTTCTATCTCTACACTCTCCATCCTTCTATCTCTACACTCTCCATCCCTCCCTCTATCTCTACACTCTCCATCCTTCTATCTCTACACTCTCCATCCCTCTATCTCTACACACCCCAACCATCCCAACCGCCACAACCACCCCAACCATCCCAACCATCCCAACCGCCACAACCACCCCAACCATCCCAACCGCCACAACCACCCCAACCATCCCAACCGCCCCAACCATCCCAACCACCCCAACCATCCCAACCACCCCAACCGCCACAACCACCCCAACCGCCACAACCACCCCAACCATCCCAACCACCACAACTGCCACAACCACCCCAACCACCCCAACCATCCCAACCACCCCAGCCACCACAACCACCCCAACCATCCCAACCATCCCAACCACCCCACCCACCACAACCACCACAACCATCCCAACCACCCCAACTGCCACAACCATCCCAACCACCACAACCACCCCAACCATCCCAACCATCCCAACCATCCCAACCACCCCAACCACCCCAACTGCCACAACCACCCCAACCATCCCAACCACCACAACCACCCCAACTGCCACAACCACCCCAGCCAACACAACCACCCCAACCATCCCAACCACCCCAGCCACCACAACCACCCCAACCATCCCAACCACCCCAACTGCCACAACCATCCCAACACCACAACCACCCCAACCATCCCAACCACCCCAACTGCCACAACCATCCCAACCACCCAACAACCCCAACCACCCCAACCACCCAACCACCCCAACTGCCACAACCACCCCAACCACCCCAACCATCCCAACCACCCCAGCCAACACAACCACCCCAACCATCCCAACCACCCCAGCCACCACAACCACCCCAACCATCCCAACCACCCCAACTGCCACAACCACCCCAACTGCCACAACCATCCCAACCACCACAACCACCCCAACCACCCCAACCATCCCAACTGCCACAACCATCCCAACCATCCCAACCACCCCAACCATCCCAACCGCCACAACCACCCCAACCATCCCAACCACCCCAACCACCCCAACTGCCACAACCATCCCAACCACCACAACCATCCCAACCACCCCAACTGCCACAACCACCCCAACCATCCCAACTGCCCCAACCACCCCAACTGCCACAACCACCCCAACCACCCCAACTGCCACAACCACCCCAACCATCCCAACTGTCCCAACCACCCCACCCACCACAACCACCACAACCATCCCAACCACCCCAACTGCCACAACCACCCCAACTGCCACAACCATCCCAACCACCACAACCACCCCAACCATCCCAACCATCCCAACCACCCCAACCACCCCAACCGCCCCAACTGCCCCAACTGCCACAACCACCCCAACCATCCCAACCACCACAACCACCCCAACTGCCACAACCACCCCAACCATCCCAACCACCCCAGCCAACACAACCACCCCAACCACCCCAGCCACCACAACCACCCCAACCACCCCAACTGCCACAACCACCCCAACTGCCACAACCATCCCAACCACCACACCACCCCAACCACCCCAACCATCCCAACCACCCCAACCATCCCAACCATCCCAACCGCCACAACCACCCCAACCACCACAACCACCCCAACCACCCCAACCGCCACAACCACCCCAACCATCCCAACCATCCCAACCATCCCAACCACCCCAACTGCCCCAACTGCCACAACCACCCCAACCATCCCAACCACCACAACCACCCCAACTGCCACAACCACCCCAACCATCCCAACCACCCCAGCCAACACAACCACCCCAACCACCCCAGCCACCACAACCACCCCAACCATCCCAACCACCCCAACTGCCACAACCACCCCAACCATCCCAACCACCCCAGCCAACACAACCACCCCAACCACCCCAGCCACCACAACCACCCCAACCATCCCAACCACCCCAACTGCCACAACCACCCCAACTGCCACAACCATCCCAACCACCACAACCACCCCAACCAGCCCAACCATCCCAACCACCCCAACCGCCACAACCACCCCAACCACCACAACCACCCCAACACCCCAACCGCCACAACCATCCCAACCACCCCAACCATCCCAACCACCCCAACCATCCCAACCATCCAACCGCCACAACCACCCCAACCATCCCAACCACCCCAACCACCCCAACTGCCACAACCATCCCAACCACCACAACCATCCCAACCACCCCAACTGCCACAACCACCCCAACCATCCCAACTGCCCCAACCACCCCAACTACCACAACCACCCCAACCACCCCAACTGCCACAACCACCCCAACCATCCCAACTGCCCCAACCACCCCATCCACCCCAACCGCCACAACCCCCACAACCACCCCAACTGCCCCAACCATCCCAACTACCCCAACCGCCACAACCACCACAACCACCCCAACCGCCACAACCATCCCAACCGCCCCAACCATCCCAACTACCCCAACCACCCCAACCGCCACAACCACCCCAACTGCCACAACCACCCCAACCATCCCAACTGCCCCAACCACCCCAACTGCCACAACCACCCCAACCATCCCAACTGCCCCAACCCCAATCACCCCAACCATCCCAACTGCCCCAACCACCCAACTGCCACAACCACCCCAACTGCCACAACCACCCCAACCATCCCAACTGCCCCAACCATCCCAACTGCCACAACCACCCCAACCACCCCAACTGCCACAACCATCCCAACCATCCCAACTGCCACAACCACCCCAACTATCCCAACTGCCCCAACCACCCCATCCACCCCAACCGCCACAACCCCCCCAACTGCCCCAACCATCCCAACTACCCCAACCACCCCAACCACCACAACCACCCCAACTGCCACAACCACCCCAACTGCCCCAACCATCCCAACTACCCAAACCGCCACAACCACCACAACCACCCCAACCGCCACAACCATCCCAACTACCCCAACCACCCCAACCGCCACAACCACCCCAACTGCCACAACCACCCCAACCATCCCAACTGCCCCAACCATCCCAACTACCCCAACCACCCCAACTGCCACAACCACCCCAACCATCCCAACTGCCCCAACCATCCCAACAACCATCCCAACTGCCCAACCACCCCAACTGCCACAACCACCCCAACTGCCACAACCACCCCAACCACCACAACCATCCCAACCATCCCAACCACCCCAACTGCCACAACCACCCCAACTGCCCCAACCATCCCAACCACCCCAACTGCCACAACCACCCCAACCATCCCAACTGCCCCAACCACCCCAACTGCCACAACCACCCCAACCACCCCAACTGCCACAACCATCCCAACCATCCCAACTGCCACAACCACCCCAACCATCCCAACTGCCCCAACCACCACAAGAGAGAGAGAGCGAGAAAGCAAGAGAGAGAGAGAAAGAGGGAGAAAGAGAGAGAGAGAACCTTTCCGATCCACATGTCAATCTCTTCCATTCCTCCAGTCCTACTTCATTCTATCTCTCTCCCTCCCTCCTTCTTTCAATCCATCTCTCCATCTTTCCTTCCATCTTTCAGTCTCCCCATCTTATTCTGGCTCTCCTTTATATCTTCTGTTTTCTAAATCGCAAAAAAGGGACTATAGTTATGCATAGCAGTAGCATCGCTCCCTCCCTCTATCTCCACACTCTCCATCCTTCCATCTCAACACTCTCCATCCCTCCCTCCATCTCTACACTCTCCCTCCCTCCATCTCTACACTCTCCCTCCCTCCCTCCCTCCAACTCTACACTCTCCATCCATCCATCCCTCCCTCCCTCCCTCCACTCTCCATCCCTCCATCTCTACACTCTCCCTCCCTCCCTCCCTCCCTCCATCTCTACACTCTCCCTCCCTCCATCTCTACACTCTCCCTCCCTCCCTCCAACTCTACACTCTCCATCCATCCATCCCTCCCTCCCTCCATCTCTACACTCTCCATCCCTCCCTCCATCTCTACACTCTCCCTCCCTCCCTCCAACTCTACACTCTCCATCCCTCCCTCCCTCCCTCCAACTCTACACTCTCCATCCATCCCTCCCTCTATCTCTACACTCTCCATCCTTCCCTCCCTCCCTCCCTCCTTCCCTCGCTGCCTCCTTCCCTCGCTGCCTCCCTCCCTCGCTGCCTCCCTCCCTCGCTGCTTCCCTCCCTCTCTGCTTCCCTCCCTCCCTCCCTCTCTCCCTCCATCCCATCACTACCTCCCTCTCTCCCTCCTTCCCTCGATGCCTCCCTCCTTTTCTCACTCCCTCCCCCCTCCCTCTCTCTCTCCCTCCCTCTCTCCTTCCTTCCCTCCCTCCTTCCATCGCTGCCTCCCTCCTTCCATCGCTGCCTCCCTCCCTCCTTTCCCCCTCCATCCATCGCTGCCTCCCTCTCTCTCTCCCTCCCTCTTTCCTTCCATCGCTCGCTCCCTCCCTCCTTTCATCGCTGCCACCCTCCCTCCCTCTCTCCTTCTATCGCTGCTTCCCTCCCTCCCTCTCTCCCTTATCTGTATTTATTCTGTACTAACCAGACAATAAACTAACAGCCAGTTTAGAAAATATGAATAATCTCCTGTGTACACAGCAGATTAAGCCTGTGTGCATGTGTGTGTGTTTGTGTGTGTGCAGGCCAGTACACAGGGTATTACAGAGAAGGGGGGTAACGGGTTCTGCTAACGACTTTAAACCATCTCAGGGGAAAACTATGGAGGGTGTGTGTGGGGGAGTATTGTGTGTGTGACGTGCATGCGTGTGGTGTGTGTGTGGGGGTATGGTGTGTGTGACGTGCATGCGTGTGGTGTGTGGGGGGGGTATTGTGTGTGTGACGTGCATGCGTGTGGTGTGTGTGGGGGGGTATTGTGTGTGTGACGTGCATGCGTGTGGTGTGTGTGGGGGGGTATTGTGTGTGTGACGTGCATGCGTGTGGTGTGTGTGTGTGGAGGTATGGTGTGTATGACGTGCATGCGTGTGGTGTGTGTGTGGGGGTATGGTGCGTGTGACGTGCATGCGTGTGGTGTGTGTGTGGGGGTATGTGTGTGTGACGTGCATGCGTGTGGTATGTGTGGGGGTATGGTGCAAGTGACGTGCATGCGTGTGTGTGGCAATGAAAGTGTGGAGGATGATAGGATGAGGATGATAGGATGAAGATGATAGGATGAGGGTGATAGGATGAGGGTGATAGGATGAGGGTCATAGGATGAGGGTGATAGGATGAGGGTGATAGGATGAGGATGATAGGATGAGGATGATAGGATGAGGATGGGGCTGCGACTCGCTGCTCTTCTGAGACAACACACTTCTCAATGGGGGCGACTCATCTGTAACGGAATAACGCTTTGACTCAGATTGTTCAGATTGTATGCCAAACAAAAAAAACATTGATTTAAAAGTTTAACAAACCATTCAAACTCTATGCACAAGGACTACTTAACTACTTAGAACAATTTACAGTGACCAATTTAACAACAAAAAAACATTAAGTGGAATAAATGTGAAGATGCAAAGTTTGGTAATAGAAATATGGTAAAATCTCACTCAGTTTTTTATGCGACCACATTTTCAGAAAAACTCAGTTAAAGAGTCGATCTGCTCTGAATTAAGATTCAAATATGTCTGCAGAAATAACGAGATGTCAGCTATGACATTACACCTTGAATTCCCTTTTTCTATTTGGGTTATTGAACTACTAGTGCTGAGCGATTAACAATCATTTTTGAAACGATTGACCGACATCATTTCGTATTTTTTCCTTCTTCTGTGAGAGCAGTTTCTGTAGAGATAAATCAGATCAAGCCCGAACTGTGCGATCAAGCCTGAACCGGCCAATATTCAACATAGTTTAGGGAAGAAAATGTGCTAATTAACTACAATGACCATAATCCATTGTGCGCCTACTTGTCCGGTCTGTGTGGTGCAGACATGGAGATGGAGAGAAGAGACTTGTGATGGAGAATCATAACATTTTCAGCAATCATAAAAGTATGCCTTATTTTACTTTGAAGAACTACTAAAGTAGTGATTTTGTCAGACAGCATAGACAGCAGCTCTACAGAGATGAGATGATGACTTGGAATGAAATAATTATGTCATCAAATAAAACAACTGGAATATTTTATTAAATACCATCATGGGACTTGTATTAATTGTTTTATTCTGTGTTGTTACAGCATTCAAACCATAACTATTATGCTTTGTTAGTTTTTGAAAGACAACCTCTCCCTCAACATCAGCAAGACAAAAGAGCTGATCGTGGACAACAGGAAACGGAGGGGAGAGCACACCCCCATCCACATCGATGGGGCTGTAGTGGAGCGGGTTGAGAGGTTCAAGTTCCTCGGTGTTCACATCAAGGAATTAACATGGTCCACACACAACCACACAGTTGTGAAGAGGGCACGACAGCGCCTCTTCCCAATCAGGAGACTGAAAAGATTTGGCATGGGACCTTAGATCTTCAAAAGGTTCTACAGCGGCACAATTAAGAGCATCTTTACTGGCTGCATCACCTCTTGGTATGGCTACTGGCTGCTTAGCACGGCTACGGGCTGTAGCTCAGTTGGTAGAGCATGATGTTTGCAACGCATGGTGTTTGCAACGCCAGGGTTGTGGGTTCGATTCCCACAGGGGGGCAGCCCAGAAAAAAATGTATGAAATTAAATTAAAATGTATGCATTCACTACTGTAAGTTGCTCTGGATAAGAGTGTCTGCTAAATGACTAAAATGTACTGGCTGCTTGGTATGGCTACTGGCTGCTTGGTATGGCTCAGTACATCACTGGGGCTGAGCTCTCTGCCATCCAGGACCTATATACCAGACGGTGTCAAAGGAAGGCCCAAGAAATTGTCAAGAACTCTAGCCACCCAAGCAATTGACTACTCTCTGCTACAGCACAGCATGGCAAGTGGTACCAGTGCTCTAACAGCTTCTACCCCCAAGCCATAAGACTGCTAAATAGCTAATCAATTGTCTACCTGCTGTTGCTACTGTCTATTATCTATCCTGTTGCCTTGTCACTTTAACCCTACCGATATGTACATTGCTACCTCAAGTACCTCGTACCCCTGCACATCGACTCGGTACTGGTACTCCCTGTATATAGCCATGTTATTTTTACTCGTTATTCACTGTTTATTTATTCCTTGTGTCACTATTTCTATTATTAAGGATTTCACTGTTAGTCTACACCTGTTGCTTTCAAAGCATGACAAATACAATTTAATTTGATAATGCATAGTGCATTTAATGTTTTTAAAAAATGATAGAAACCGAAATCAAAACGAATCGGTCAGCACTAGGAACTACAGTAGGTGTCTAGGTATAGTGGATTTGTATCCAGTAACAGAATTACCATAACGGAATAGCATCATGGCTCCCTGATCTGTAACAAACATTAATGCATAATTATGGATATGAATGTAATTCTCTTCATGGTGATCGTAAATAGATACACAAAGTTAGAAATCTACAATATTCTTCTTTTGCATATTTGGGTATTATTATACACACTGAATATTATTATAATGAACTCCGCCCCCAAACAAGACCAGATTTGTGACTTGTTTCAGGAAGCTAGGTATATGTCGCACGTCACTACTACACAAGATTTTTTTTTGATTTTTTATCGAAATGCATTTTTTTTTGTTGCAAAAATGCCTTCTGGAACATGTGAACTTTCATGTGCCATAATATCAAACATGTATGCCATCTATAAATACGAATAAAATTGTTAAATTACGAGCCTAGTTGGTTTAGCCACGGAAAAAGTCAGGAACCTTCCCGCTAGCCATGATTGGTTGAGATAATGGATGGGCTAGACATGCCGAGAGTTCGGATTGGTCTGCCATGTAGCATGCTTCTGTCTATAACATGGGCTGCTCAGTATGTGTAGATAATCCTTGCTACTGTGGCTTTTTTGAAAGATATAACTTTAGCCATGGAGAACTGCAAAAGTGTTGCTACTGCTCTCAACAACATTGCTGCCCTGAATTTAGCAGGAGCTATCAACAAAGATCAGTGCTGTCATGCCCTCTTCACAACTGTGTGGGTGTGTGTGGGCCATGTTTACATTCTGCACACGGTCAGTGTGAACCGGATTGATTTGACACAACGGGCCAAACAAGCTGTACAAACAAAAGGGAAACGACACAGGACATCTTACTTAGTTAAATGGGCTCCAGTCTGCCGTGAAGCATTCATCTATGTAAGCTACATTTTCAGATATACGTTTCTGATTTTGTCAGAAAGTTGTTTTCATTGCAAGTTAAAGCGTACTTTTAGCTAGCTAGTGAGCGTTAGCTAGCTAACGTTACGTGTATGATCACTGTAGTAATATTATTTGTATCTCTGAAATCCATTTGCATTGCTAGTTATAGGCTAATGTTAGCTAGCTAGCTAACATGGAACCTAGTTGGTTAGCTTTAGAAGAGCTACTGGCACTGATTCCCCTCGAAAGACACACCACCGGGGACATCATATTCACAAAGCTGGAAGAATTGTTTACGCAGCATGGCCTGTCATTCGAAAAACTCAACTTTGTGGTTACCGATGGGGCTCCTGCTATGGTGAGCAGACTCAGGGGCCTGGTCAGCAGGTTGAAGGAAATTGCCCCCCAAACGAATGGCTTGCATTGTCTCATCCATCAGCATGTGATGTGTGCCAGACTAAACGCTGAGCTAAAAGATGTGATGGATAAAGTAACGCGCATAATCAACTTGTCAGGGAGACATCAAACACCCAACATCGTATTTTCCACAAGCTTGTGACAGAATCAGAGAAGGTCACCCACGATGGTCTCCTGCTTCATAACGACAAGCACTGGCTGAGTAAAGGAAAAGCTCTGGATCGGTTCTGCGAGCTGCATGACCAGGTCCTGGAACTTTGGTGTTCTCCCAGGGTCAGCTCAATGAGTTTAAACAGGAGAATGGCAACATGACAGCAATCTGTAAGTCATTGAGAGAAGACATCAGTTCTGTATGTGAATCCATGATAACAATGACGGAGAAATCAGATTATCTCGAGGGACAATCAAGGCGGAACAACATTGTGGTGGACGGAATTGCAGAATCTCCACATGAGACCTGGACGGAGTCTGAGGACAAAGTGAGGGAAATGATCTTGGAGAAACTGAAGATGGACCACAGGAAGATTGAGGTGGAGCGCGCCCACAGGACTGGAAAACCCACCACCGGACCAGGTGAGGTAACAGGCCCAGGTCGATAGTGGTCAAGTTCCTGAGGTTGCAATTGTAAGTAGGCCTAATAAAAACATCCCACTTCTATTAGGCTACATGTTTTGTTAAGCGACATAACTGGCTGAGGTAGGCTAAGTTATTGTACATACTGTAGGCTTGGAAGAAATAGACTCCAATTAAGCCCTGTTGTTTGTCAGGTCAAATTTAAATGAAGATTATTGTTGAAATAAATGACTCTACTGGTGTAGGTTTTCTCCATATGTTGCTGTGCACCACTTGCATAACAAGTCAGCTATATATTCAGCACGAGGCGCTGTTCACCTCCTATTGGTTGCGCAGCGGTTGAAGCTTTACGTTTCAGTACCAGGCCTCCAATTGGTTGCGCAGCGGTTGCAACTTTACGTTTCTGCACCACCAAATGGTCCGCTGCCTGCTTTATTAGTTGATTGTCTGCTTTTTTAAATGTATTTTTATTTCACCTTTATTTAACCAGGTAGGCCAGTTGAGAACAAGTTCTCATTTACAACTGCGACCTGGCCAAGATAAAGCAAAGCAGTGCGACAAAAACAACAACACAGAGTTACACATGGGATAAACAAACGTAGAGTCAATAACACAATATAAAAATCTATATACAGTGTGTGCAAATGTATTTAGATTAGGAAGGTAAGGCAATAAATAGGCCATAGTGGCGAAATAATTACAATTTAGCATTAACACGGGAGTGATAGACGTGCAGATGATGATGTGCAAGTAGAGATACTGGGGAGCAAAAGAGCAAAAATAAATAACAATATGGGGATGAGGTAGTTGGGTGGGCTATTTACAGATGGGCTGTGAACAGGTGTAGTGATTGGTAAGCTGCTCTGACAACTGATGCTTAAAGTTAGTGAGGGAGATATAAGTCTCCAGCTTCAGTGATTTTTGCAATTAGTTCCAGTCATTGGCAGCAGAGAACTGAAAATGAAAGGCGTGCTACGGGTGGGTGTTGCTATGCTATGGTGACCAATAAGCTGAGATAAAGCGGGACATTACCTAGCAAAGACTTATAAATGACCTGGAGCCAGTGGGATTGGGGACGAATATGACGAGAGGGCCAGCTAACAAGAAACAGAAGAGAAACACTGATTTGACACTCTGAACTCTATCTGAGAAGTAGTTGGTGAACCAGGCAAGGCAGTCATTTGAGAAACCAAGGCTGTTGAGTCTGCCAATAAGAATGCGGTGATTGACAGAGTCGAAAGCCTTGGCCAGGTTGATGAAGACGGCTGCACAGTACTGTCTTTTATCGATGGCAGTTATGATATAGTTTAGGACCTTGAGTGTGGCTGAGGTGCACCCGTGACCCGCTCGGAAACCAGATTGCATAGAGGAGAAGGTACGGTGGGATATCGAAATGGTCGGTGATCTGTTTGTTAACTTGGCTTTCGAAGACTTTAGAAAGGCAGGGCAGGATAGATATAGGTCTGTAACAGTTTGGGTCTAGAGTGTCTCCCACTTTGTAGAGGGGGATGACCGCGGCAGATTTAAAATCTTTAGGGATCTCAGACAATACGAAAGTGAGGTTGAACAGGCTAGTAATAGGGGTTGCTACAATTGCGGTGGATAATCTTAGAAAGAAAGAGTCCAGATTGTCTAGCCCAGCTGATATGTAGAGGTCCAGATTTTGCAGCTCTTTCAGAACATCAGCAATCTGGATTTGGGTGAAGTAGAAGTGGGGGGGCTTGGGCAAGTTGCTGCGGGGGGTGCAGAGCTGTTGGCCGGGGTAGGGGTAGCCAGGTGGAAAGCATGGCCAGCTGTAGAAAAATGCTTCTTGAAATTGTCAATTTTCGTAGATTTATCGGTGGTGACAGTGTTTCCTAGCCTCAGTGCAGTGGGCAGCTGGGAGGAGGTGCTCTTATTCTCCATGGACTTTACAGTGTCTCAAATCTTTTGGTAATTTGTGCTACAGGATGCAAATTTCTTTTTTAAAAAGCTACCATTTGCTTTCCTAACTGACTGTGTATTTTGGTTCCTAACTTCCCTGAAAAGTTGCCTATCGCGGGGGCTATTTGATGCTAATGCAGTGCGCCACAGGATGTTTTTGTCAAGAGCAGTCAAGTCTGGAGTGTACCAAGGGCTATGTCTGTTCTTAGTTCAACATTTTTTGAATGGGGGCATACTTATTTAAGATGGTGAGGAAAGCACTTTTAAAGAATAACCAGGCATCCTCTACTGACGGGATGAGGTCAATATCCATCCAGGATACCCAGGCCAGGTCGATTAGAAAGGCCTGCTCACTGAAGTGTTTTAGGGAGCGTTTGACAGTGATGAGGGGTGGTCGTTTGACCACAGACCATTACGGACGCAGGCAATGAGGCAGTGATTGCTGAGATCCTGGTTGAAGACAGCAGAGGTGTATTTAGAGGGCAGGTTGGTCAGGATGATATCTATGAGGGTGCCTGTGTTTACGGATTTAGGGTTTACCTGGTAGGTTCCTTGATAATTTGTGTAAGATTGAGGGCATCTAGCTTAGATTGGAGGACGGCCAGGGTGTTAAGCATATCCCAGTTTAGGTCACCTAACAGTACGAACTCTGAAGATAAATGGGGGGCAATCAATTCACATATGGTGTCCAGGGCACAGCTAGGGGCTGAGGGGGGTCTATAAGAAGCGGCAACAGTAAGAGACTTATTTCTGGAAAGGTGGATTTTTAAAAGTAGAAGCTCAAACTGTTTGGGCACAGACCTGGAGAGCATGCCAAGATAGAACTTTAGCAGTTTATGAACTTTAGCAGATGTTGTACTTGGGGATGGAAATCTCCACATTTTTGGTGGCCTTCCTAAGCCAGGATTCAGACCCGCTAGGACATCAGGGTTGGAGGAGTGTGCTAAAGCAGTGAATAAAACAAACTTGGGGAGGAAGCTTATGATGTTAACATGCATGAAATCAAGGCTTTTACGGTTACAGAAGTCAACAAATGATTGCGCCTGGGGAATAGGTATGGTACTGGGGGCTGCAGGGCCTGGGTTAACCTCTACATCACCAGAGGAAAAGAGCAGCAATAGCGTAGGGTCCAATGAGCAGCAATAGGTGAGTCAGGGAGCCGTTCGGTAGTCACTACTACGCTAGGCGAGTGGGAGACACGGCGTTCAGAAAGCTAGCGGGCCGGGGCTAGCAGATGGGTCTTCGGCGACATCGCAACGGAAGAGCCTGTTGAGATCAAATCGGGCGATTATGACGGCAGACCAGTCGTGATGGATCGGCAGGGCTTCGTGTCGACAAAAAAGTGTCCAGGCCAATTGGCAAAAGAGGTATTGTAGCCCTAGAATTAGCTGGTATATGGGCCTAGCTTGAGGCTAGCTCAAGGCTAACTGGTACTTGCTTCGGGACAGAGGCATTAGCTTACAGTAGCCAATCGGTTGCAGCTAGCTAGCTTCAATGATCTAGTATAATGATCCAGAGCTGCAGGAATCCGGTGATGTGGTAGAGAGAAGCAGTCCGATATGCTCTGGGTTGATATCGCGCTGTGCAGACTGGCAGGTATTGTTCGAGCTAAAGCTGGCTGGTGTCCGAGCTAAAGGTGAAGACCGCTAGCCGTGGCTAACAAAGACTAATGGCTAGTACATTTTTTACATTTTAGTCATTTAGCAGACGCTCTTATCCAGAGCGACTTACAGTAGTTAATACATACATTTTATTTTCATTTCATGCATTTTTTTTTTTGTACTGGTCCCCCGTGGGAATCGAACCCACAACCCTGGCGTTGCAAACACCACGCTCTACCAACTGAGCCACAGGGAAGACTAGCGGGCTAGCTCCTGATGGAGGTTCCAGTTATAAGGAATAAAAATAGCAGATCAGTACCACATTGGGTGAGGTGGGTTGCAGGAAAGTATATTTAGTATGTAGATAGAAAGTGAGATTAAAATATATACGAAAACAGCTATTTACACAGGATAAGACACGGGATAATACACGGGACAAGACAAAGACAAACACACGTCCGACTGCTACGCCATCTGCTGCATTCTGTCAGAAGTCTAGGTAATGTGGGTAAGGCGGAGTCAGACGCACGACACCGAGATGAGTAATAATCGTAACTTTACTCAAAAAAAAACAATATTCCATGAAGGAGACAATAATCCAGATCACAAAACGAGACAATTTGACAATAACAAACACGCACAAAACCAAGGGGGAAACCAGAGGGTTAGACAGGGAACAATGATTATGGAATGGAAACCAGGTGTGTACAATGAAGACAAAACAAATCGAAAATGAAACATGGATCGGTGGTGACTAGAAAGCCGGTGACGTCGACCGCCGAACGCCGCCCGAACAAGGAGAGGGACCAACTTCAGAGGAAGTTGTGACACATTCTCTATCCTCATGGATGAAGTTCAAATGTAACTTTTGCATTATTAAGGTGGGGTAACTTCCTTCTTGGGAAATTGCATTTGGGACTATTTGCATCTCGGGTCCGAATTTGTTTTATTATTATTATTTAAAAAATATATTAAAAAAATATTCATAATTCATTTGGGGGGCAAAATAATATTGCTGGAGATTTGGCCCGCGGGCCGCCATTTGGGGAACACTGTTTTAGACGGAAATGCCCATAAAGGTCTGCCTATCCCTCAATTTAAATCAGATGGTAAATTGGGACTGATAATCCCATGATTCCCATCATAATCCACACAGATTACCAATTCAGCCCCTAAGTGTTATTTTGAAACCCAATATTTGACATCACTGCTACGGAACTGCGCAAATGGCCCAATTGGACAAACACAACGCAAACAAGTATACAACCTCACATCCCAGGCTGTTGATCAGATGGGTATTGCCATTTGTTTGACCTTGTTGAGTCAAATTATGCTTTTCTACTTGTTCACCTCTCTCTGTCCGTCTCTCTCTGTCTCCATCTCCCTCTCTCTCTCCGTCTCCGTCTCCGTCTCTATCTCTCTCTCTCTGTCTCTCCGTCTCGCTCTCTATCAATTCAATTCAATTCAATTCAATTTGCTTTATTGGCATGACGTAACAATATACATATTGCCAAAGCTTATTTTGGATATTTACAATATAAAAATAAATAAAAATGAGAATCAAAATTGTCAACGGGACAACAGTAACAACAATAACCAATGGTCAAAATAACCATACATTCAACAATAACAATCTGTCTCTCTCTCCGTCAACTCTCTCTCTCTCTCCGTCTCTCTCTCCGTCTCTCTCTCTCTCCGTCTGTCTCTCTCTCGGTCTCCGTCTCTCTCTCTCCCCGTCTCTCTCTGTCTCTCTCTGTCTCTCTCCGTCTCTCTCCGTCTCTCTCCGTCTCTCTCCCGTCTCTCTCCGTCTCTCTCCGTCTCTCTCTGTCTCTCTCTCTCCGTCTCTCTCTCTCTCCGTCTCTCTCTCTCCCCGTCTCTCTCCGTCTCTCTCCGTCTCTCTCTCCGTCTCTCCATCTCCGTCCCTCTCCGTCTCTCTCTCTCTCATCTGTCTCTCTCTCTCCGTCTGTCTCTCTCTCTCCGTCTGTCTCTCTCTCTCTCCGTCTGTCTCTCTCTCCGGTCTCTCCATCGATCTCTCTCCCCGTCTCTCTCTCTCCGTCTGTCTCTCTCTCTCTCCGTCTGTCTCTCTCTCCGGTCTCTCCATCGATCTCTCTCCCCGTGTCTCTCTCTCCGTCTCTCTCCGTCTCTCTCTGTCTCTCTCCGTCTCCCGTCCGCCGCTCCATTCCGGCCCTCCGTCCCTCTCCCCGTCTCTCTCCCCCGTCTCTCTCTCTCCGTCTCTCTCTCCGTCTCTCTCTCTCCGTCTCTCTCTCCCGTCTCTCTCTCCGTCTCTCCTCGTCTCCGTCCCTCTTCGTCTCTCTCTCTCTCCGTCTCTCTCTCCCGTCTCTCTCTCTCGCTCTGTCCGTCTCGCTCTGTCCGTCTCTCTCTGTCCGTCTCTCTCTCTCTCGTCTCTCTCTCTCTGTCTCTCTCTCTGTCCTCTCTCTCTGTCTCTCTCTCTGTCTCTCTCTCTGTCTCTCTCTCTGTCTCTCTCTCTGTCTCTCTGTCTCTGTCTCTCGCTCTCTGTCTCTCTGTCTCTCTCTCTGTCTCTCTCTCCCCGTCTCTCTCTCTCTCTCTCCGTCTGTAAGTGGTTGTGTGTAATAATGCAATTACTATTTCTGGGAGGCAGCAGCAGGTGTGTGTCCCCTGGCCTGTCAGAGGAACATGTGGTTTGATAGTTCACCCCTGCAACCCCTATATGACTGTGTAATAATGGAGACAGGTAGTTGGATCACCCCTATATGACTGGTGTGTAATAACGAAGACAGGTAGTTGGATCACCCCTATATGACTGTGTAATAATGGAGACAGGTAGTTGGAACACCCCTATATGACTGTGTAATAACGAAGACAGGTAGTTGGATCACCCCTATATGACTGTGTAATAACGAAGACAGGTAGTTGGATCACCCCTATATGACTGTGTAATAACGAAGACGGGTAGTTGGAACACCCCTATATGACTGTGTAATAATGGAGCACAGGCAGTTGGACGACCCTATATGACTGTGTAATAATGGAGACAGGTAGTTGGATGACCCACTATATGACTGTGTAATAATGGAGACAGGTAGTTGGATGACCCCTATATGACTGTGTAATAATGGAGACAGGTAGTTGGAACACCCCTATATGACCCCTATCAGACAACACACACAGAAACCACACAGTCAAACTGTAACCCTGTCTCTCTTTTTCTCTCTCTCTCTCTCTCTCACTCTTTCTCTCTCACTCACTCTCTTTCTCCATCACTCTCTCTCTCTTTCTCCATCACTCTCTCTTTCTTTCTCCATCACTCACTCAATCTGTCACTTTCTCCATCACTCTCTCTCTCTCCCTCTTTCTTTCCCCATCACACTCTCCCTCTGTCTCGCACTCCGCCTCTACCCCTCCCCTCCATAATGGCCCTTCATTAAATCAATCTATCATTTGGCTTGGTCCCAAATGGCACCCTATGATTTATGTAGTCATAGGTACACTACGTATTGTAGTTTGTTCAAACATAGTAGACTACATAGTGAATAGGGTGCCATTTCGGAGGTATCCTTTGACTCATGTCCAACACAGCTAATCCTTAGCCATGTAGGGACATAGTGTTTGACTTCAACCTCTCAACTCTCTGCTCGTAAAATCATGTTAGGACTGAAACTAGAAACTAGGCTACATTGCCTAAACCCAGTTTAACCTATCTATCTAGCGGTAGTCAAAGCAATTTGAGATGATGGGGGGGGGGTTAATCCTATAGCTGACCAATGGGTACAGTGCACATACACACACAAACAGATGCCCTCTTTCTCTTTTAATGTAAAAAAAAACCTGCTAAAATCTATTCAAGGAAAAGCGATTTCCTCCTCTCTAATGTGAATCAGCAAGCATCCAAAAACTTTCAGCATTTCCACTTTGTTAAATTACACCACTCAAAACCCCCACTGGGTGAAAAGGGTCCATATCAGAGGATATCTTCACATGACATGTGTTTGATATTCTACAGAATATTTAGAGTTTGGTAAATATGTACCATACCCTGAAAAAGTCTGAATCCAGATGTGTCTTTTCGACATGATATTGGGATCAATCCGAATATCACACATATTTCCTGTGATATTTCCTGTGGCCGGATATGACTCATTCAATATCCTGAGATATGTGACATCCTATTTTCTTTCTTCATGTTGACAAATACTGACTCTATACAGTGCATTCGGAAAGTATTCAGACACCTTGACTTTTTGTTACGTTACAGCCTTATTCTAAAATGGATTAAACTTTTTAAAAATCCTCAGCAATCTACACACAATACCCCATAATGACAAAGCGAAAACAGTTTATTTGAATTTTTTGCAAATTTGTTAAACATAAAAAAACGAAATACCTTATTTACACAAGTATTCACACCCTTTGCTACGAGACTCGAAATTGAGCTGAGGTGCTTCCTGTTTCCATTGATCATCCTTGAGATGTTTCTACGACTTGATTGGAGTCTACTTGTGTTAAATTCAATTGAATGGACATGATTTGGAAAGGCACACACCTGTCTATATAAGGTCCCACAGTTGACAGTGCATGTCAGAGCAAAAACCAAGCCATGAGTTTGAAGGAATTGTCTGTAGAGGTCAGACAGGATTGTGTCGAGGAACAGATCTGGGGAAGGGTCCCAAAACATTTCTGCAGCATTGAAGGTCCCCAAGAACACAGTGGCCTCTATCATTCTTAAATGGAAGAAGTTTGGAACCATTAAGACTCTTCCTAGAGCTGGCTGCCTGGCCAAACAATCGGGGGAGAAGGGCCTTGGTCAGGGAGGTGACCAGGAACCCGATGGCCACTCTGACAGAGCTCTAGAGTTCCTCTGTGAAGATGGGAGAACCTTCCAGAAGGATACCCATCTCCGCAGCACTTCACCAATCAGGCCTTTATGGTAGAGTGGAGACACTTCTCAGTAAAAGGCACATGACAGCCCGCTTGGAGTTTGCCAAAAGTCACCTAAAGACTCTCGGACCACGGAAAGCAACATTCTCAGGTCTAATGAAACCAAGATTGAACGCTTTGGCCTGAATGCCAAGAGTCACATCTGGAGAAAGCCTGGCACCATCCCTACGGTGTAGCATGGTGGTGGCTGCATCATGCTGTGGGGATGTTTTTCAGCTGCAGTGACTGAGACACCTGAAAATAGCTGTGCAGCAACGCGCCCCATCCAACCTGACAGAGCTTGAGAGGATCCGCAGCGAAGAATGGGAGAAACTCCCCAAATACAGGTGTGCCAAGCTTGTAGCATCATACCCAAGAAGACTCGAGGCTGTAATCACTGTAATCACTGAGTTAAAGGTCTGAATACTTATGTAAATGTAATATTTCCGTTTTTCAATTTGAATACATTTGCAAAAATGTCTAAACAAGTGTTTTTGCTTTGTCATTATGGGGTATTGTGATGTCATTATGGGGTATTGTGTGTAGATTGATGAGGGGGAAAAAAAACACTGTAATCAATTTTAGAATAAGGCTGTAACAAAACAAAATGTGGAAAAATCAAGGGGTCTGAATACTTTCCGAATGTACTGTACATCGCATATCTGTGTTTTCTCAGCACATTTAACATAGGAAGATCTTGATATGCTTTATGATGTAGGAGAAAATAAGGACGATTTCTTATGCATTTCTGAGTTTTCAGTACATGCTCAATAATTTGACAAATATTTTTCCTTGATGCCCATATCATTTTTGAATTCCCTCTGGATATCATACAAGATGATACTCTGGGTTGCCTGTAATAATGCTAGTTTTAATCTAGGCTATATAATTTTTTTAATTTTTTTTAACGGATGAATTCCTGACCTCACCATCTGGATAGCAGTGGGATGAACAGGCAGTGGCTCGGGTGGTTGATGTCCTTGATGATATTTTTGGCCTTCCTGTGACATTGGGTGATGTAGGTGTCCTGGAGGGCAGGCAGTGCCCCTGGTGATGCGTTGGGCAGACCGCACCACCGTCTGGACAGCCCTGCAGTTGCCGTACCAGGCGGTGATAAAGCCTGACCTTCTTCACCACACTGTCTGTGTGGGTGGACCATTTCAGATTGTCGGTGATGTGTATGCCAAGGAACTTGAAGCTTTTCACCTCCTCCACTGCGGTCCTGTCGATGTGGACAGAGACGTGCTCTCTCTGCTGTTTCCTGAAGTCCACGATCAGCTGCTTCATTTTGTTAATGTTGAGGGAGAGGTTATTTTCCTGGCACCACTCCACCAGGGCCCTCACCTCCTCCCTGTAGGCTGTCTCGTCATTGTTGGTAATCAGGCTTACAGCTGTTGTGTCATCTGCAAACTTGATGATTGAGTTGGAGGCATGCGTGGCCATGCAGTCATGGGTGAACAGGGAGTACAGGGGGGGGGGGGGGGGGGGGCTGAGCACACTCCCTTGTGGGGCCCCTGTGTTGAGGATCAGCAAAGTGGAGGTGTTGTTTCTTACCTTCACCGCCTGGGGGGTGCCCGTCAGGAAGTCCAGGACCCAGTTGCACAGGGTGGGGTTCAGACCCAGGGCCCCGAGCTTAAACTCTCTAGGGTATGTGGGACAGTAGCGTCTCACCTGGCCAACATCCGGTGAAATTACAGAGCGCGAAATTCAAAAATACTAAATTCAAATATTTAACTTTCTTGAAAATATATGTGTTATACATCAAAATAAAGCTTAACTTCTTGTTAATCCAGCCAAGGTGTCAGACTTCAAAAAGGCTTTATGGCGAAAGCAAATCATGCGATTATCTGAGGACAGCGCCCCGCATACAAATGAATGACAAATCATTTTCAACCAGGCAGTTGCAACACGAAAGTCAGAAATAGCGATATTATATATGCCTTGCCTTTGAAGATCTTCTTCTGTTGGCACTCCAAAAGGTCTCAGTTACATTACAAATGGTCCTTTTGTTCGATAAAGTCCTTCATTATATCCATAAAAACTCAGTTAGCTGGCGCGCTTCAGTCAATAATCTACTGTTTCCCTCCATCAAAATGCATACAAAATGAATCCCAAATGTTACTAATAAACTTTTCCAAACAAGTCAAACAACATTTATTATCAAACCTTAGGTATCCTAATATGCAAATAAACGATACCATTTAAGACGGACAATACTATGTTCATTACCGGAGATAAATAAGAAAGAACGCGCTTTCCTCCACGCGCTTGGAAACACTGAAGGTAAAATGGGAGCCACCTAGAAAAACTACAATTTCTGGGTCATTTTTCCAAAAACCAGCCTGAAACTCTTTCTAAAGACTGTTGACATCTAGTGGAAGCCCTAGGAACTGCAATCTGGGAGGACTTGGCCTTATTATTAAAATACTAGCCATTGAAAATAGTGGTAAACTGAATTTTTTCTTTGGGGGGGGATAGTTTGTCCTCAGTGTTTCACCTGCCATATCAATTTTGTTATACTCACAGACATTATTTTAGAAACTTTAGAGTGTTTTCAATCCAAATCTACTAATTATATGCATATCCTAGCTTCTGGGCCTGAGTAACAGGCAGTTTACTTTGGGCACGCTTTCATCCGGAGGGGAAAATAGTGCCCCCTACCCTAATGAAATTAATGATGAGCTTGGAGGGTACTATGGTGTTGAAGGCTGAGCTATAGTCAATGAACAGCATACTTACAAAGGTACAGTTGAATTCGGAAGTTTACATACACCTGAGCCAAATACATTTAAACTCAGTTTTTCACAATTCCTGACATTTAATCCTAGTAAGAATTCTCTGTCTTAGGTCAGTTAGGATCACCATTTTATTTTTTAAGAATGTGAAATGTCAGAATAATAGTAGAGAGAATGATTATTTCAGCTTTTATTTCTTTCATCACATTCCCAGTGTGTCAGAAGCTTACATACACTCAATTAGTATTTGGTAGCATTGCCTTTAAATTGTATAACTTGGGTCAACCATTTCGGGAAGCCTTCCACAAGCTTCCCACAATAAATTGGGTGAATTTTGGTCCATTCCTCCTGACAGAGCTGGGGTAACTGAGTCAGGTTTGTCGGCCTCCTTGCTTGCACATGATTTTTCAGTTCTGCCCACAAATGTTCCATGGGATTGAGATCAGGGTTTTGTGATGGCCACTCCAATACCTTGACTTTGTTGTCCTTGAGACATTTTGCCACAACTTTGGAAGTATGCTTGGGGTCATTGTCCATTTGGAAGTCCCATTTGCGACCAAACTTTAACTTCCTGACTGATGTCTTGAGAAGTTGCTTCAATTTATCCACATAATTTTCCTTCCTCATGATGCCATCTATTTTCTGAAGTGCACCACTACCTCCAGCAGCAAACACCCCCACAACATGATGCTACCACCCCCGTGCTTCACGGTTGGAATGGTGTTCTTCGGCTTGCAAGCGTCCCCCTTTCTCCTCCAAACATAACGATGGTCATTATGGCCAAACAGTTCTATTTTTGTTTCATCAGACCAGAGGACATTTCTCCAAAAAGTGCAATCTTTGTCCCCATGTGCCAGTGCAAACCGTAGTCTGGCTTTTTTAATGGCGGTTTTGAAGCCGTGGCTTCTTCCTTGCTGAGTGGCATTTCAGGTTATGTCGATATAGGACTTGTTTTACTGTGGATGTAGATACTTTTGTACCTGTTTCCTCCAGCATCTTCACAACTTTGCTGTTGTTCTGGGATTGATTTGCACTTGTTGCACCAAAGTACGTTCATCTCTCGGAGACAGAATGTGTCTCCTTCCTGAGCGGAATGACGGCTGCGTGGTCCCATGGTGTTTATACTTGCGTACTATTGTTTGTACAGATGAATGTGGTACCTTCAGGCAATTGTTTTCTGAGGTCTTGGAAGATTTGTTTTGATTTTCCCATGATGTCAAGCAAGTAGGCACTGAGTTTGAAGGTAGGCCTTGAAATACATCCACAGGTACACCTCCAATTGATTCAAATGATGTCAATGAGCCTATCAGAAGCTTCTAAAGCCATGACATCATTTTCTGGAATTTTCCACGCTGTTTAAAGGCACAGTCAACTTAGTGTATGTAAACTTCTGACCCACTGGAATTGTGATACAGAAAATTATAAGTGAAATAATCTGTCTGTAAACAATTGTTGGAAAAATTACCTGTGTCATGCACAAAGTAGATGTCCTAACCGACTTGCCAAAACTGTAGTTTGTTAACAAGAAATTTGTGGAGTGGTTTAAAAACGAGTTTTAATGACTCCGGCCTAAGTGTATGTAAACTTCTGACTTCAACTGTATTCCTCTTGTCCAGATGGAATAGGGCAGTGTGCAGTGCGATGGCGATTGTTTCGTCTGTGGATCCATTGGGGCGGTATACAAATTGAAGTGGGTCTAGAGTGTCAGGTAAGGTAGAGGTGATATTAACTAGCTTCTCAAAGCACTTCATGATGACGGAAGTGAGTCCTACGGGGCGATAGTCATTTTATCCGGTTACCGTCGCTTTCTTAGGTACAGGAACAATGGTGGACATCTTGAAGCAAGTGGGGAAAGCAGACTGGGACAGGGAGACATTGAATATGCCCATAAACACTCCAGCCAGCTGGTCTGCGCATGCTCTGAGGACGCGGCTAGGATGCCGTCTGGGCCGGCAGCCTTGCAAGTGTAAACGCGTTTAATTGTCTTACTCACGTTGGCCACGGAGAATGAGAGCCCACAGTCCTTGGGAGCGGGCCACGTCGGTGGCACTGTGTTATCCTCAAAGCGGGTGACTCCACTTTGTCTCTGTGCTGATGTTTTTCCTGTTTGATTGCATTACGGAGGTAACAACTACACTGTGTTTGTCTTCGACCATATTCCCAGTCACCTAGTCATGATTAAATGCGGTGGTTCGTACTTTCAGTTTTGCACAAATGCTGCCATCTATCCACAGTGTCTGGTTTGGGTAGGTTTTAACAGTCACAGTGGGAACAACATCCCCTATATACTTCCTGATGAACTCAGTCACTGTGTCTGTGTATACGTCAATGTTATTCTCAGAGGCATCCCAGAACATATCCCAGTCCGCATGATCAAAACAATCTTAACCTCTTACATCTAGACGTTCCGCTAGCGGAACACCTGCTCCAATATCCAATGATAGGCGTGGCACGAATTACAAATTCCTCAAAAATACAAAAACTTCAATTTTTCAAACATATGACTATTTTACACCATTTTAAAGATAAGACTCTCCTTTATCTAACCACACTGTCCGATTTCAAAAAGGCTTTACAACGAAAGCAAAACATTAGATTATGTCAGCAGAGTACCAAGCCAGAAATAATCAGACACCCATTTTTCAAGCTAGCATATAATGTCACAAAAACCCAGAAGACAGCTAAATGCAGCACTAACCTTTGATGATCTTCATCAGATGACAACCCTAGGACATTATGTTATACAATACATGCATGTTTTGTTCAATCAAGTTCATATTTATATCAAAAAACAGCTTTTTACATTAGCATGTGACTAGCATGTGACTAGCATTCCCACCGAACACTGCCGGTGAATTTACTAAATTACTCACGATAAACGTTCACAAAAAGCATAACAATTATTTTAAGAATTATAGATACAGAACTCCTCTATGCACTCGATATGTCCGATTTTAAAATAGCTTTTTGGTGAAAGCACATTTTGCAATATTCTAAGTACATAGCCCAGGCATCACGGGCTAGCTATTTAGACACCCGGCAAGTTTAGCACTCACCAATATCAGATTTACTATTATAAAAGATTGATTACCTTTTGTTGTCTTCGTCAGAATGCACTCCCAGGACTGCTACTTCAATAACAAATGTTGGTTTGGTCCAAAATAATCCATCGTTATATCCGAATAGCGGCGTTTTGTTTGTGCGTTCCAGACACTATCTGAAATGGTAAATCAGGGTCGCGCGCATGGCGCAATTCGTGACAAAAAAAATCTAAATATTCCATTACCGTACTTCGAAGCATGTCAACCGCTGTTTAAAATCAATTTTTATGCCATTTTTCTCGTAAAAAAGCGATAATATTCCGACCGGGAATGTCCATTTAGCTAAACAGAGGAAAGTAAACAAAGCTTTCGGTCGACGCGGGCACGAGCCTGAGTCTCACAGTACTGTAACCAGCCACTACCCAAACGCGCTACTTTTTTTCAGCCAGAGCCTGCAAAGCCACGATTCAGCTTTTTACCGCCTTCTGAGACCCTATGGCAGCCGTAGGAAGTGTCACGGGACAGCTAAGATCCTCACTCTACAATAAACAGAGACAAGAAGAACGACACCTTGTCAGACAGGCCACTTCCTGCATGAAACCTTGTCAGGTTTTTGCCTGCCAAATGAGTTCTGTTATACTCACAGACACCATTCAAACAGTTTTAGAAACTTTAGGGTGTTTTCTATCCATATGTAATAAGTATATGCATATTCTAGTTACTGGGTAGGAGTGGTAACCAGATTAAATCGGGTACGTTTTTTATCCAGCCGTGAAAATACTGCCCCCTAGCCATAACAGGTTAAAGCATGGATTCCGATTGGTCAGACCAGCGCTGAATAGACCTTAGCACATGTACTTCCTGTTTGAGTTTCTGCCTATAGGAAGGGATGAGCAAAATGGAGTCATGATCTGATTTGCCGAATGGAGGGCGGGTGAGGGCCTTGTAGGCATCCCGGAAGTTGGAGTAGCAGTGGATGAGTGTTTCAGCAGTGCGAGTACTCTAGTCAATGTGTTAATAGAACATCGGTAGTGTTTTCCTCAAATTTGCTTTGTTAAAATCCCCAGCAACAATAAATACAGCCTCAGGATATGTGGTTTACAGTTTGCACAAAGTCCAGTGTGGTTCCTTGAGGGCCGTTGTGGTATCGGCTTGAGGGGGAATATACATGGCTGTGACTATAATCGAAGAGAATTCTCTTGGGAGGCAATGCAGTCGGTATTTGATTGTGAGGTATTCTAGGTCGAGTGAACAAAAGGATTTGAGTTCATGTACGTTACCACAATCACACCATGAGTAGTTAATCATGAAACATACACCCCTGCCTTTCTTCTTCCCAGAGAGCTCTTTATTCCTGTCTGTGCCATGTACTGAGAACCCAGCTGGCTGTATGGACGGGACAGTATATCTGGAGAGAGCCATGAATCTGTGAAACAAAGTATGTTACAGTCCCTGATGTCTCTCTGGAAGGAGATCCTCGCCCTGAGCTCATCTACTTTATCGTCCAGGGACTTGACATTAGCAAGTAATACACTCGGAAGTGGTGGATGGTGTGCATGCCTCCTGAGTTGGACTAGAAGTCCCCTCCGAATACCTCTTCTCCGGCAGCGGCATCTTGGAGCAGCCTCTGGGATACATTCAATTGCCCTGGGGGGTACGAACAAAGGATCCAATTCGAGAAAGTTGTATTCCTGGTCGTTATGCTGGTGAGTTACTGCAGCTCTGATATTCAAAAGTTATTTCCGGCTGTATGTAATAACGCAAAAACTTTCTGGGCTAATAATATAAGAAATAAGAAATAACACACAAAAAACAAAATACTACAAAGTTGCATCGGACCTAGAAGCAGAGCTGCCATGTAGCCTTTAGCTCAGTGCGGATGTTGCCTTTAATCTATTGCTTCTGGTTGGGGTATGTATGTTTGGACACTGTGGGGATGAGGTCATCGATGCACTTATTAATTAAGAAGGTGACTGATGTGGTAAACTCCTCAATGCCATTGGCTGAATCTTGGAACATATTCCAGTCTGTGCCAGTGAAACAATCCTGTAGCTTAGCATATGCTTCATCGAACCACTTCCGTATTGAGCGTGTCACTGGTACTTCCTGTTTGAGTTATAGTCAGATTTGAGTTATGGTCAGATTTGGAGAATAGGGTTATGATCAGATTTGAGTTATGGTCAGATTTGGAGAATAGGGTTATGGTCTGATTTGAGTTATGGTCAGATTTGGAGAATAGGGTTATGGTCAGATTTGAGTTATGGTCAGATTTGGAGAATAGGGTTATGGTCAGATTTGGAGAATAGGGTTATGGTCAGAATAGAGTTATGGTCAGATTTGGAGAATAGGGTTATGGTCAGATTTGGAGAATAGGGTTATGGTCAGATTAGAGTTATGGTCAGATTTGGAGAATAGGGTTATGGTCAGATTTGGAGAATAGGGTTATGGTCAGATTAGAGTTATGGTCAGATTTGGAGAATATGGTTATGGTCAGATTTGAGTTATGGTCAGATTTGAGTTATGGTCAGATTTGGAGAATAGGGTTATGGTCAGATTAGAGTTATGGTCAGATTTGGAGAATAGGCTTATGGTCAGATTTGAGTTATGGTCAGATTTGAGTTATGGTCAGATTTGAGTTATGGTCAGATTTGGAGAATAGGGTTATGGTCAGATTTGGAGAATAGGGTTATGGTCAGATTTGGAGAATAGGGTTATGGTCAGATTTGGAGAATAGGGTTATGGTCAGATTTGAGTTATGGTCAGATTTGAGTTATGGTCAGATTTGGAGAATATTTGTCACAACATCAACGGAAGGTGGCGCCCCTCCTCGCCCGGGCGGCGCTCGGTGGTCGTCGTCGCCGGCCTACTAGCTGCCACCGATCCTCTGTTTACTTTCTGTTGGTCAGGTCTAGTTTAGATTTGCACCTGTTTAGTATCAGTTCATTAGTGGGGGGGGGGGGGGGGGGGTACCTGGGGTACAGGTGTTTTTCCCCCTGCCTGTGGGTTTTGTGGCATGGTGTTTTGGGCTGCGTCCCTACGCTGTGTTCGGGCTGTTTATGGGTATTTGTGTGACTTTGCCCTGCCCTACCTGTTTTTGGCAAGTGTGGATTATTTATTAAAACGTGTGTTCACGGACTTGTGTCTCCTGCGCCTGACTTCAACCCTCCTGCTTCCTTGAGCACTCTGACAATATGGTTATGGTCAGATTTGCCAAATGGAGGGTGAGAGAGAGCATTGTATGCGTTTCTGTGTTTGGAGTAAAGGTGATGTAGAGTTCTGTCTCCTCACAGTAACTGGCTGCCAGTAAGATACCGTAAAAACAATACAGTGTATTGGTCTATGTTTATATGTACTGCCGTATGTCTGCACAGTAAATGGAAATTACATTTCCAATGGAAGTGTACTCCAGTGTGTGTGTGTGTGTGTGTAAACGGGCTTGTGTACATATGTAGGTATGCGTGTGTATGTGTGTGTATGTATGTGCGCGTGTGCGGACTGGGTTGGGTCTCTATCCTACAGTAAATAGGATTAGACTGATGAAGGTATTATTAGCCATCATAATCCACAAACGTATTATTTTCAACAGATGAAAATGAAAATAGACCAAAGATTTACATTACTCAAATATAATCTCACACCCCCATATCATGCAAACATAGGACTATAAAAATCTCATTTATTTGCATCATGTTATCAGCACACACAGCACACTATGGTCATTTCAGATAAGCAATTTAGTGAAATATTAAAAAAAACACACACGCACACACATCTGTGTCAGACAAATTATATTGCATCATGCAACTGCACACACAGCACACTAAATGGTAATTCATAGTGTCATTTAGCAGTTTTCTCAGCAACATAAACTAAGGAAAAACAGAGAAAAGTAGGTGATGCTAATTTGACTGGACCAAGCTGACCACAAACAAATCGGACCTGTATTATAGTCCAGTACAGTCTGGCTGTGTGTGTGTGTGTGTGTGTGTGTGTGTGTGTGTGTGTGTGTGTGTGTGTGTGTGTGTGTGTGTGTGTGTGTGTGTGTGTGTGTGTGTGTGTGTGTGTGTGTGTATGTGTGTGTGTGTGTGTGTGTGTGTGTGTATGTGTGTGTGTGTGTGTGTGTGTGTGTGTGTGTGTGCGCCAAAAATGACATGACAGCTTGATTCACATCTAATCATTGAATAACGCTCACGTTGAATCAATCAATCAAACAAACAAACAAACCTGATGACAGACTAATTGCCAACGTTTACATTGATAAATGAACTATAACAGTTTAGAACCACACTGACATTACAGCTATGATCTGTCTGTCCGCGTGTATGTGTCCACACCCTGATCCACCCCATTCACATTTTCATACCATCAACCGTCATTAACCGTCATTACGGCTATGCGTAAAAATGGCAATTAAGCACAGAAGAGGGTACAGCTGTGTGGCATTTCAGACGCGGGAATTATTCTACCAAGATATTTTTGGTGAACTTTCCTTAAAACATTCCTGGCTTGACATAGAGGATATCGTTAGCAAAACCGCCAGACTGTTTAGAATATTTTTGGTCCACGGTTTAATAGCCTGTAATAAAATAAACTCTTATCTGAGATTCAATACCACTGTACTTGTGTCAAAACAAGCGTGTCTGACAAAGCTACAAGTGTATTCCAAATGCCACCAACGGATAATTACAAGATCAAATATTATTACCACAGAGGTGTTATTACCGTGTAGTCAAAAAAAGATAACTTTATGCCTTTATAAAGCAGTTCCACTTACCCATAAGGTGATCCTTTCTCTCAATCACGTCCTTTTCTTTCTTCCCTCTTGTCTTTATCCAACTGCCGTTTTGTTTCTCCGTCGTTGTGTCCTTGCTTGTCCACGGTTCGTTCGGAATTCCACTCAACTCAAAGTCCTTTTCATAGCGCAATATACGTTTTCCTCTGCCCTGTCTCGGACCTAGACTGAAAACACTCCCGAAATTAAACGGTATCCGGTAAAAGCACTCTCGTCCTCAGCTGTCGCAGCAACCCGTATGCAAGTCACACACTGTCCGACAAGCAGCACAGCGGGTTAGGGTTTGTGGTTAGGGCTACAGCGTTGGCATGACTCCAGCACCGGCGCTAGAGCGAGACCTTCCGTTGGAACTCTCTCCACTGAATCTTATTCTCCAGGCACGCGCGCGTCATTGTCGCGCGCTTTGCCAACCAAGAGTTGAATTAAAGCCTTGTCCTGGTTTTTGGGGTCCCACACGGTGACAATCATGCAATACTGGGCTGTACCAAAATGTAGCCTACTTTAGTTTCCCCACACCTGTGTCAAAGAAAAAACATTTATAAAACTCCGTGCCTATGTCCTGCAGCCTATGACGCGTTGACAAAGCATTTTTATCATAATGAAATATTGTATTCTTAAGCACCTTTCAAACACTCTCAAATAGACTACTGTAGGCTACGAGATAATACAATTTGCAATTTATTTCGTTTTTTAAAATGTGATAGGTAGCCTATCAGCAGCTTCTCATGTACTAACACAGCTACGACCCCTATGTGTACATAATAACAAGTTTATTACGGTAATGACAACCTTGCCTATTTCCTGATGGTAATCGATACTAATTTGTAATTTATAATGATCATGGGCTGTATGCTGCAACAAGGTTTCACAGTCACATCAGATCACAGTCACATCAGAATTGGACGTTCAACCATGTTCCATCTTTCCTATAGCCTGCTTCACGCATGACACTACACACACACGCACATGCAAGACAGACAGATTGGAGCGATTATGAAATCGGATTTGAGCTATCTTTGATAGACATAGTCTTTATCTCTGTTCTGGGCTGTAGGCCTGTGCAGTGAGGTGAAACAGTAGCAGATAGACATGCAATGTCTAGAGCTGCTATTCCTTACGATAGATCCACGTGGTAAAGAGTGATGTCTGTTATTACAGAGCTGCTATTCCTTACGATAGATCCACATGGTAAAGAGTGATGTCTGTTATTATAGAGCTGCTATTCCTTACGATAGATCCACATGGTAAAGAGTGATGTCTGTTATTATAGAGCTGCTATTCCTTACGATAGATCCACATGGTAAAGAGTGATGTCTGTTATTATAGAGCTGCTATTCCTTACGATAGATCCACATGGTAAAGAGTGATGTCTGTTATTATAGAGCTGCTATTCCTTACGATAGATCCACATGGTAAAGAGTGATGTCTGTTATTATAGAGCTGCTATTCCTTACGATAGATCCACATGGTAAAGAGTGATGTCTGTTATTATAGAGCTGCTATTCCTTACGATAGATCCACATGGTAAAGAGTGATGTCTGTTATTACAGAGCTGCTATTCCTTACGATAGATCCACATGGTAAAGAGTGATGTCTGTTATTACAGAGCTGCTATTCCTTACGATAGATCCACATGGTAAAGAGTGATGTCTGTTATTATAGAGCTGCTATTCCTTACGATAGATCCACATGGTAAAGAGTGATGTCTGTTATTCATTCAGTATTCCACTTATTTATTATTATTGTATTTTGTTACTTATTTATTTTGTTATTTTTCTCTAGCTGCAAAATGATGTAAAGTTGAGTGCTATAAACGTTATGTTTGTCACACAGTACAATGGATATTTGGTGACCTCTGTTGGGTCCTTGAGTAGCCTAGACAACATGTACATGTGTCATAACGTCATAACTACACACACATACCTTCCAGATTAGCCTTAATGGACTTCAATCAGTCATCCCGCCTGTTAGCTCTTCCTTTGATCAATAGATGCTTGTTCGCATAGGACAAGCGTATCCTTGCCTGGTTATTGGTTATATCAGACTAAAACGTGTGTGTGTGTGTGTGTGTGTGTGTGTGTGTGTGTGTGTGTGTGTGTGTGTGTGTGTGTGTGTGTGTGTGTGTGTGTGTGTGTGCGCGCGTGCGTGAGTGTCATAGTAGGAGATGCTTACTCTAGCCTGGATAAACCAGACCGAATTGTACTAAAATCAGTCTAGATGCCAAGCTAAGATTATCCAGTTGTCCAGTGTTTCCCAATTTGATTTCTATATGCGATCCCGTTTTTTTTCACTGCACATCCTGTGCATTTTGTTAATGGATGTTATAATAAAGAAGATAGGCAACTCATTAGTTTCTCATTTGGGGAAGCCTACAATGTATCCTACAATTTCTACCTAGATGCGCTTTTTCGTGGAACAGTTTCACTCCAATAATAACGTTTTCGTTTCAAAAAAATATTGTCACGTGGTAATTTATAAAAAATATTAATTAAAATGATATCTAAAAGGTACAATTCAACTAATGCTCACCAGCCTTTGCCATATGGAAACATTGATAGCCTACACCGTGATCCATTGGCGGCTAAAGAAATTGGCGCATGGAACTCAGAGATAGCCTATAGGCCAATTCAGCAGTAGGCCTATAACTTCCATCATCAACTAAGTAAAATACATAGTCCTAAATCTGACTAATAATAACAAATGAAATCACATTATTCTCTCTGCTCGACCGGTCTGCCTCCCTTTCTGTTTGTCTTGATTTGAGCTATCACTCTCCTGGGTGGCGCAGCGGTCTAAGGCATCACTACAGACCCTGGTTCGTTCCCAGGCTGTGTCACAACCGGCCGTGATCAGGGCGGTGCACAATTGGCCCAGCGTCGTCCGGTTAGGGAAGGGTTTGGCCGGGGGAATAGGCCGCCATTGTAAATAAGAATTTGTTCTTAACCGAGTTAAATAAATAAATAAAACTCAGCAGGTTGGCGTGCGCTCCCTCAACATTATAGCACAGAGAAACCATACAGCTCAACCACCAGCTCAACACTCCAAACAGAAGACAATGAAAGAATTGACAAAATTCCTAAATGACGGTTATGAAATAAATCAAAACTTGTTTCTCGCAGGCTGTGAACTCTGCAAACAATGTTTCCACTCTGAGAATGAGAACAGTACAAGACTATAATAAATCCTTTGACATAAATTAATGTAACCAAATTATGGGGATTAACGCTACATTTACTAGGCTTACTGGTTTCATAAGTAATGGGGATTTTTTTTTTTTATGTGTAAACATTCACACAATGAAATGTGCAAGAATTGGCGGGAGACAGTGGAGCACATTCTGGATAGCTGAGCGCATTCATTCTGGAGAGAGAAGCGGCTGAAGGCTACTTCCCACAGACCCCTCCCCTTCTTCTTGTCTCAACATTTTAAATGACACGTCATCTTCACATATTCTAGATGCTTTTCACTGACAGCAGCAACTCAATAATCAGTTGGCCCTATTGCCTTGCGCGCTGCCCAATTGCAGGCTTCCCAAATAAGGCATAGGTTTACGCACTTGTGATTTGAAACAATCCACAGCTATTTAAACAAAATGAATAGTTCTATGGCTAAATGAAGTTCTCTGGTAAAGTATTTTACAATAATTTTATTTAGACTGGAGTAATTATATACTTTTTAAATGTAGGGGAGGCCAGGATCCGAACAGTGCACTGTGCACCCGCCACGTTTCCTTTCTAATTTGCAAGTGGCTGAAACCAGAGATCTGTATGTAAAACGAGATGCCAATGTCTCCGCCCTAACAATGGGAGTCTTTGTCCAAAAGGCGCCATTGCAGGTGACACGCTTAGGTCTGGCCCAGGTGTTGGCGAGAGTGAGCCCTCTCGCTTTGCCTCTTCCTCTCCGCTGAAACTAGCGAGCGAAACAGCAGTGATCTCTTACTGTACGTAGCCAATATATCTGAAGCTGTCTGGCCAGAAAACGTATTACATGCCATACTATTTCTGTCCAGAAAGCATCAGATTCATGGTCTACACATACGGAGAGAGAGGGGCGCTGTTTGCCTCGCTCTGATGCTTTATCTGAAACCAATGCGTATTTTTGTCAGCGCGGGTCTCGGTCAAATAAATGATCAATATTTCAATATTTTATTTGGTCGGGCAAGGAGATACGGTAGAGCGGGCCAGCCCCCCTAGGGCCCTGCTTTAAGGGTTTGCACCAACCTGCCTGAAGATGGGTGTTGTTTGGGACTATTCACCATTCTATTGATTGGTCCATTAAACGAGGCAAGCTCAATCAAGCACAGATAAAGTATTTGAAATGATTTGAAATAGCATTTGAACTCTGTACAGCATATCCAGCAGCCAGTCAATATAGCATTAAACTGAATTAAAACAACTGAACATGAGGAAGAGGTAAAACATGAAACATTTAAGCTGTCCCATCATGTGTAGCTAATGTGGCACTAAGATATGAGAGAGACACGCACACCACACACACACACGCACGCACGCACGCACGCACACACACACACTCACACTCACACTCACACACACGGCTGTCCTACTTTGTGCAAACTCATGTTTTTCTTCTTATAAGGATACTTAAGCAGGCATAACCAGAGGTGATTTTTGGGCCTTTTGGTCAACTGGGTCCTCAGCCTCAAAGCTAAAGTCAAGCCAAGCCAAGTCAAGTGTGAGTTATAGTTTGACTGGGATAAACTCTGATATCTTGCGTCTCAGTGAGGTTAACAAAATAACAAGACGAGAGAGAGAGTGAGAGTGAGAGAGAGAGAGAGCGAGAGAGAGAGAGAGAGAAAGAGAGAGACATGCCAACGCAGGCTGGATAGGGAGGCATGCATAGTTACCTAAATTGTCTTAGTTCCCTCATCTTTTATTCTTCTGTGTAACCACTGATCTGTGATGATTGGAGAGGAATAAGGACAGGGGTTCTAGGGAACAGGGTCAGGCTAGGATAGGATTGTAATTGGATAGGAATAAGGACAGGGGTTCTAGGGAACAGGGTCAGGCTAGGATAGGATTGTAATTGGATAGGAATAAGGACAGGGGTTACAGAGAACAGGGTCAGGCTAGGATAGGATTGTAATTGGATAGGAATAAGGACAGGGGTTACAGAGAACAGGGTCAGGCTAGGATAGGATTGTAATTGGATAGGAATAAGGACAGGGGTTACAGAGAACAGGGTCAGGCTAGGATAGGATTGTAATTGGATAGGAATAAGGACAGGGGTTACAGAGAACAGGGTCAGGCTAGGATAGGATTGTAATTGGATAGGAATAAGGACAGGGGTTACAGAGAACAGGGTCAGGCTAGGATAGGATTGTAATTGGATAGGAAAAAGGACAGGGGTTACAGAGAACAGGGTCAGCTTCAGCTTGTTAAACTTAACTAGTCACTCAGTGTGGTAGACAATAATATGAATAGTATAGTAACACACACACACACACACGCAGACACACACACACACGCACACACCCACTCATTCCCCCACACACATATGCACACACAATCACATGCACAATCACACACACACACGCCTACACACACACACCACAGGAGGTTGGTGGCAACTTAGTTGGGAAGGACAGGCTCGTGGTAATGGCTGGAGTGGGTGGGTGGAATGGCATCAGACACGTCAAACACATGGTTTGAAACCATTCCATTCACTCCATTCCAGATATTATTATTTTAGATTTATTTGATTTAACCTTTATTTAACTAGCCAAGTCAGTTAAGAACAAATTCACATTTACAATGACAGCCTACCAAACGGCAAAAGGCCTCCTGCGGGGATGGGGGCCTGGGATTAAAATGAATAAATAAATAAAATATAAATATAGGACAAAACACACATCACGACAAGAGAGACAATTTACACTACATAAAGAGAGACCTAAAACAACAACATAGCAAGGCAGCAACACATGACAACACAGCATGGTAGCAACACAACATAACAACATGGTAGCAACACAACATGGTAGCAACACAACACTACATAAAGAGACCTAAAACAACAACATAGCAAGGCAGCAACACATGACAACACAGCATGGTAGCAACACAACATAACAACAACATGGTAGCAACACAACATGGTAGCAGCACAAAACATGGTACAAACATTATTGGGCACAGTCAACAGCACAAAGGTCAAGAAGGTAGAGACAACAATACATCACGTGAAGCAGCCACAACTGTCAGTAAGAGTGTCCATGATTGAGTCTAGGAAATGAAGAGATTGAAATAAAACTGTCCAGTTTGAGTGTTTGTTGAAGCTCGTTCCAGTCGCTAGCTGCAGCGAACTGAAAAGAGGAGCGACCCAGGAGTGTGTGTGCTTTGGGGACCTTTAACAGAATATGACTGGCAGAACAGGTATTGTATGTGGAGGATGAGGGCTGCAGTAGATATCTCAGATAGGGGGGAGTGAGGCCTAAGAGGGTTTTATAAATAAGTATCAACCAGTGGGTCTTGTGACGGTTATAAAGAGATGATCAGCTTACAGAGGAGTGTAGAATGCAGTGATATGTCCTATAAGGAGCATGGTGGCAAATCTGTTGGCCGAATAGTAAAGAACATCTAGCCGCTAGAGAGTACACTTTCCTGCCAATCTAGAAATGATGTCTCCGTAATCTAGCATGGGTAGAACGGTCATCTGAATCAGGGTTAGAGGAGCGATTACGATAGAGGAAACCAAGTCTAGATTTAACTTTAGCCTGCAGCTTTGATATGTGCTGAGAGAAGGACCTTGTACCATCTAGCCATACTCCCAAGTACTTGTATGAGGTGACTACCTCAAGCTCTAAACCCTCAGAGGTAGTAATAACACCTGTGGAAGAGTTCATTCTTCTTACCAATCCACATGACCTTTGTTTTGGAGGTGTTCAGAACAAGGTTAAGGGTAGAAAAAGCTTGTTGGACAATAAGAAAGCTTTGTTGTAGAGCATTTAACACAACATTTGGGGAGGGGCCAGCTGAGTAAAAGACTGTATCATCTGCATATAAATGGATGAGAGAGCTTCCTACTGCATGAGCTATATTGTTGATGTCAATTGAGAAGAGCGTGGGGCCTAGAATTGAGCCTTGGGGTACTCCCTTGGTGACAGGCAGTGGCTGAGGCAGCAGGTTCTCTGACTTTATACACTGCACTCTTTGAGAGAGGTAGTTAACAAACCAGGCCAAAGACCCCTCAGAGACACCAATACTCCTTAGCCCACAAGAATGGAATGGTCTACCGTATCAAAAGCTTGGCCAAGTCAATATAAATAGGGGCACAATGTTGCTTAGAATCAAGGGCAATGGTGACATCATTGAGGACCTTAAGGTTGAATTGACACATCCATAACTTGAGTGGAAACCAGATTGCATACCCGAGAGAATACTATAGATTTCAAGAAAGTCAGTCAGTTGATTATTGACAAGTTTTTCCAACACTTTTGATAAACAGGGAAAAATAGAAAAAGGCCTACAACAGTTAGGATTAGCTTGATCGACCCCTTTTAAATAAAGAACGAACCGTGGCTGCCTTCCAAGCAATGGGAACCTCCCCAGAAAGGAGAGACATGTTAAAAAGGTTGGAGATAGGCTTGGCGATGATAGGGGCAGCAACCTTAAAGAAGAAAGGGTCTAAACCATCTGACCAAGATGTTTTTTTTGGATCAAGTTTAAGGAGCTCCTTTGGCACCTCGGACTCAGTGACTGCCTGCAGGGAGAAACTTTGTGGCTGTGCAGGGGAATTAGAGGGAGAAGCATTAGAAGGGGTGGGAGATGAGGAAATGTTGGAAGGGCAAGGAGGCTGAGTCAAATAGGAATCCTGACTTAAAGAAGTGGTGATTAAAGAGCTCAGCAATGTGCTTCTTGTCAGTAACAACCACATCATCAACATTAAGAAACATGGGCAGCTGTGAGGAGGGTTTATTCTCCAGGTCTTTATCCGTTTTCCAGAACTTCTTGGGGTTAAACCCACAGTGAGAGAATTGCTCCTTAAAGTAACTAACTTTGGCCTTCCGGATAGCCTGAGTGCACTTATTTCTCATTTGCCTGAACGTTAGCCAGTCAGATTGAGTATGCATGTGCTGAGCCTTTCGCCAAATGCAATTGTTAAGGTGGAGTAAATCTGCAAGATCACGGTCGAACCAGGGGCTGAACCTGTTTTTAATTCTCATTTTCTTCATGGGGGTGTGTTTGTTAACAATACCATTGAAATTATCAAAAAAGAAGGTCCAAGCGTCTTAGACAGAGGGGATCAAGCTGATTCTATACCATTTTACAGAGGAAGGAAGGCTTGCTCATTAAAGTTTTCTTGCAAGTGTCTATGACAAATCAGGACAAGTCGTTTCACTGAGCAGCCATTACGAACATAGGCTGTAAAACAGTGATCACTAAGGTCATTACAGAAAACACCAGACTGATATCTATCAAGATTATTTGTGAGGATAACATAGAGGAGAGTAGCCTTTTCTGTGTGTTTGGAGTCATACCTTGTGGGATTGGTGATAATCTGAGAAAGATTTAGGGAGTCGCATTGCTTTAGGACTTGGTCAGGTGGTTTAATCATGTCCCAGTTTAGGTCACCTAGCAGGACCAATTCAGACATAGTGTAAGGGGCCAGGAGAGAGCTTAGGGCAGGTAGGGTACAGGCCGGTGCTGATGGAGGACGATAGCACCCATCAACAGTCAACAACGAGCTATTTGAAAGTTTAACCTGTTGAGGACAGAACCCCGTTCCGCCTGCGGAACCACTAGCCAACAGCCAATGGCATTGCACGGCGCGAAATACAAAACCAACTAAAATACCACAATTCAATTTTCTCAAACAATCAACTATTTTACACCATTTTAAAGATAAGACTCTCTAACCACATTGTCCGATTTCAAAAAGGCTTTACAGAGAAAGCAAAACATTAGATTATGTTAGGAGAGTACATAGACACAAATAATCACACAGCCATTTTCCAAGCAAGCATATATGTCACATAAACCCAAACCACAGCTAAATGCAGCACTAAACTTTGATGATCTTCATCAGATGACACTCCTAGGACATTATGTTATACAATACATGCATGTTTTGTTCAATCAAGTTCATATTTATATAAAAAAAACTGCTTTTTACATTAGCATGTGATGTTCAGAACTAGCATACCCACCAAAAACTTCCGGTGAATTTACTAAATTACTCATGATAAACGTTGACAAAATACATAACAATTATTTTAAGAATTATAGATACAGAACTCCTTTATGCAATCGCTATGTCCGATTTTAAAATAGCTTTTCGGCAAAAGCACATTTTGCAATATTCTGAGTACATAGCTCAGCCATCACGGCTAGCTATTTTGACATCCGCCAATTTCGGGGTCACCTAAACTCAGAATTACTATTAGAAAAATAGGATTACCTTTGCTGTTCTTCGTCAGAATGCACTCCCAGGACTTCTACTTCAACAACAAATGTTGTTTTGGTTCCAAATAATCCATAGTTATATCCAAATACCTCCATTTTGTTTGTGCGTTCAGGTCACTATCCGAAGGGTAATGCGCGACCGCATTTCGTGACAAAAAATGTCCAAATATTCCATTACTGTACTTAGAAGCATGTCAAACGCTGTTTAAAATCAATTTTTATGCTATTTTTCTCGTAAAATAGCGATAATATTCCAACCGGGCAACGTTGTCTTCATTCAAAGGCTGAAAGAAAAACATGGAGAAGACTCGTGAACGCGCACCTCCAGTCTCACTGTCCCCAGGCTGACCACTTACAAACTCTGCTGCTGTACTTTGCCCAGAGACAGCAAACACCCCATTCCACTTTCTGGCGGCTTTAGAGAGCCAATGGAAGCCTTAGAAAGTGTCACGTTACAGCACAGATGCTGTAATGTTGATAGAGATGCAACAGAAGGACAACAAATTGTCAGACAGGGCACTTCCTGTATGGAATCTTCTCAGGTTTTGGCCTGCCATATGAGTTCTGTTATACTCACAGACACCATTCAAACAGTTTTAGAAACTGTAGAGTGTTTTCTATCCAAATCTACTAGTTTCTGGGCAGGAGTAGTAACCAGATTAAATCGGGTACGTTTTTTATCCGGCCGTGAAAATACTGCCCCCTATCCCAAAGAAGTTAATGCTTAAAACCAGCAAATCAAATTGTTTGGAGACAGACTTGGTGGAGACAACCGAGCACTGAAGTTGGTCCTTGGTAAAGATTGCCACTCCACCAACTTTGGAAGATCTGTCTTGCCGAAAAAGGTTATAACCAGAAAGGTTAACATCAGTATTCAAAACACTCTTCCTTTACCATGTCTCAGTAATGACCAACACATCTGGATTGGAGCTGTGAACCCACATTTTCAATTGATCCATTTTAGGTCATAAGATTCTAGTGTTAACGTGCAGAAAACCCAGGCTTTTACGAGAGCAGAAATCAGTGAAACAGATATCAGAGCACAAGTCAGAATTGGGGCTAGCAACAGTAGATGGGCCAGGGTGTACATGCACATTTCCAGATATCATCAACAGTAATACAATCAAGGCACGGCATAGTACAGGGAGAGCTCTGCAGTATTATGAGCTTTCCTCCCCTCAGCAGCATCCACTGACACACACACACACACACCACACACACACACACACACACACACACACACACACACACACACACACACACACACACACACACACACACACACACACACACACACACACACACACACACACACACACACACACACACACACACAGCATTTCTTTGAAAGGAAGCTGCTCTGTACTCCCTGCTGTGCTCTTCTCGTTTGCACAAGCACTTGAGGCATGCTACTGTCTTCCATTGTCTCATTTGGATTGGCTGGTCAAGCAATAAAATCACTCACACACACACACACACACATACACATGCACACACACACACATGTACGCAAGCACGCACACACACACGCACACACACTGAAGCTCCGAGGGAAGCCTCTGTTTCCTCTTTTGCCAGCGGTAAGATTACAAGACGATGTATTTTCCCATCTGTCAGTGTTTTCATAACATTTTACAGCAGTGGGCTAAATCAGGGTCACACCGAGTGATTCTTGGTAGTCTTAAACAAATCTACTTTGTAACAAAAGTAACACCTCACACATGTGGTCATGGACTTAAACAGTAATAAGATAGCTGTATCATGTCAGATATACAGCTGAAATGTATTCAATACTGAGTTTGCATACCAATATTACACTTTAGATACATAACACAAGACTGAAATATAACAAAACCCTTTGACATAGAAACATTGGATTTTCGGCAGTTTATAAATAATAATGTTTATTAATTATGAAATTATAGAAAATATTAGTACAATTCCAACCATGAGGCCACTAGGTCATTTAACTTCAGACAAGGGCTACGAGAAAATTAGGGCAGCACTGGTTCTCATGCAGGGAAGATCACTGTCAGCATTAGTGGCCTCACTTAGTAACCTCCGCTAAGGCTCTCCACCTATCTGATGTCTCTACCTATCTGATGTCTCTACCTATCTGATGTCTCTACCTATCTGATGTCTCTACCTATCTGATGTCTCTACCTATCTGATGTCTCTACCTATCTGATGTCTCTACCTATCTGATGTCTCTACCCATCTGATGTCTCTACCTATCTGATGTCTCTACCTATCTGATGTCTCTACGTATCTGATGTCTCTACCTATCTGATGTCTCTACCTATCTGATGTCTCTACCCATCTGATGTCTCTACCTATCTGATGTCTCTACCTATCTGATGTCTCTACCCATCTGATGTCTCTACCTATCTGATGTCTCTACCTATCTGATGTCTCTACCTATCTGATGTCTCTACCTATCTGATGTCTCTACCCATCTGATGTCTCTACCTATCTGATGTCTCTACCTATCTGATGTCTCTACCTATCTGATGTCTCTACCTATCTGATGTCTCTACCTATCTGATGTCTCTACTTATCTGATGTCTCTACCCATCTGATGTCTCTACCCATCTGATGTCTCTACCTATCTGATGTCTCTACCTATCTGATGTCTCTACCTATCTGATGTCTCTACCCATCTGATGTCTCTACCTATCTGATGTCTCTACCTATCTGATGTCTCTACCTATCTGATGTCTCTACCTATCTGATGTCTCTACCTATCTGATGTCTCTACCTATCTGATGTCTCTACCCATCTGATGTCTCTACCTATCTGATGTCTCTACCTATCTGATGTCTCTACCTATCTGATGTCTCTACCTATCTGATGTCCCTACCTATCTGATGTCTCTACCTATCTGATGTCTCTACCTATCAGATGTCTCTACCTATCTGATGTCTCTACCTATCTGATGTCTCTACCTATCTGATGTCTCTACCCATCTGTCTCTACCTATCTGATGTCTCTACCTATCTGATGTCTCTACCTATCTGATGTCTCTACCTATCTGATGTCTCCACCTATCTGATGTCTCTACCTATCTGATGTCTCCACCTATCTGATGTCTCCACCTATCTGATGTCTCTACCTATCTGATGTCTCTACCCATCTGATGTCTCTACCTATCTGATGTCCCTACCTATCTGATGTCTCCACAGGAACATGTAGAAAATGAGGAAAGACAAAGGGGGGAAATAGAGAGAGAGAAAAGGAGAGAGAGAACGATAGAATAGAGAAAGATGGAACTTCTGGACCCTGAAAGTAAATCTAAAAAATAATGGTGTTCCAAAAAAGGTCCAGTTGCCAGGACCACAAATACTAATTCCATCTAGACACCGTTGCCATCGAGCACACAAAAAGCTATACATACCTCGGCCTAAACATCAGCGCCACAAGTAACTTCCACAAAGCTGTGGACCATCTGAGAGACAAGGTAAGAAGGGCCTTCTATCCCATCAAAAGGAACATAGAATTTGACATACCAATTAGGATCTGGCAAAAAATACTTGAATCTGTTATAGAACCCATTGCCCTTTATAGTTGTGAGGTCTGAGGGTCCGCTCACCAACCAAGAATTCACAAAATGGGACAAACACCAAATTCAAAACAATTGTCTGTGTACAATGTAAAACAGCAAATAATGCATGAAGAGCAGGCCGATCAAAATCACCTACAGAGAGATGAACCTGGAGAATAGTCCCCTAAGCAAGCTGGTCCTGGGGCTCTATTCACAAACACAAACACACCCCACAGAGCCCCAGCACAGCAACACAATTAAACCCAACCAAATCATGAGATAACAAAAAGATGATTACTTGACACATTGGAAAGAATTAACAAAAACAACAGAGCAAACTACAATGCAATTTGGCCCTAAACTGAGAATACACAGAGGCAGAATACCTGACCACTGTGACTGACCCAAATTTAAGGAAAGCTTTGACAATGTACACACTCAGTGAGCATAGCCTTGCTATTGAGAAAGGCCGCCGTAGGCAGACCTGGCTCTCAAGAGAAGACAGGCTATGTGCCCACTGCTCACATAATGAGGTGGAAACTGAGCTGCACTTCCTAACCTCCTGCCAAATGTATGACCATATTAGAGACACATATTTCCCTCAGATTACACAGACCCACAAAGAATTCGAAAACCAATCCCATTTTGATAAACTCCCATATCTATTGGGTGAAATACCACAGTGTGCCATCACAGCAGCAAGATTTATGACCTGTTGCCACAAGAAAAGGGCAACCAGTTTAGAACTAACACCATTGTAAATTCAATCCATATTTATGTTTATAAAATGTCCCTTCTGTACTTTAACTATTTGCACATCGTTACAACACTGTAGACAAATGTCTTTATTATTTTGGAACTTCTGTGAGTGTAATGTTTACTGTTAATATTATATTGTTGATTTCACTTTAGTTTATTATCTACTTCACTTGCTTTGGCAATGTAAACATATGTTTCCCATGTCAATAAAGCACCTTAAATTGAATTGAATTGAGAGAGGGGGGGGGGGGATAGAGAGAGGAAAGATGGAGAGAGGAAAATGAAAGGGAGAGAGGAAAGAGAGAGGGAGATGGAGTGAGAGACAGACAGACACACACACATGGGCATGTTCTGTACTGTGTGATCCAAGTGATCCAATCAGTAAAAGCAGAACAGATCAGAGCAGAACAGAACAGAGCAGAACAGAGCAGAGCAGAACAGAGCAGAGCAGAACAGAGCAGAACAGAACAGAACAGAACAGAGTAGAACAGAACAGAGCAGAGCAGAGCAGAGCAGAACAGAACAGAGTAGAACAGAACAGAGCAGAACAGAGCAGAGCAGAGCAGAACAGAACAGAGCAGAACAGAACAGAGCAGAGCAGAGCAGAGCAGAACAGAACAGAGCAGAGCAGAGCAGAACAGAGTAGAACAGAGGAGAGCAGAAGAGAACAGAGCAGAGCAGAATAGAACAGAACAGTACAGAGCAGAGCAGAATAGAACAGTACAGAGCAGAACAGAGCAGAACAGAGAATAGCAGAACAGAACAGATCAGAAGAGAACAGAGAATAGCAGATCAGAACAGAACCAATCAGAACGGAGCAGAACAGAACAGAGCAGAGCAGAACAGAGCAGGACAGAACAGAGCAGAGCAGAACAGAGTAGAACAGAGCAGAGCAGAGCAGAACAGAACAGAGCAGAGCAGAGCAGAACAGAACAGAGTAGAGCAGAACAGAACAGAACAGAGCAGAGCAGAGCAGAACAGAGTAGAGCAGAACAGAGTAGAACAGAGCAGAGCAGAACAGAGCAGAGCAGAACAGAGCAGAGCAGAACAGAGCAGAGCAGAGCAGAGCAGAACAGAGCAGAGCAGAACAGAACAGAGCAGAGCAGAACAGAACAGAGCAGAGCAGAACAGAGCAGAACAGAGCAGAACAGAACAGAACAGAGCAGAACAGAGAATAGCAGATCAGAACGGAGCAGAACAGAACAGAACTGTGTGTGTTTGTGTGTGTGTGTGTGTGCGTGTATGTGTGTGTGTTGTAATTAATTGTGCTATTTTTTATTTAACCTTTATTTAAGCAAGTTAATAAAGAACATATTCTTATTTACAATGACGGCCTACCAAGAGGCAAAAAGCTTCCTGCTGGGACGGTGGCTGGGATTAAATATAAAAATATATGACAAAACACACATCACGACAAGAGAGACAACACAACACTACATAAAGAGAGACCTAAAACAACAATACAGCAACACAACATGACAACACAGCATGGTAGCAGCATGACAACAACATGGTAGCAACACAACATGACAACAACGTAGCAGCAACACAACATGACAACAACGTGGTAGCAACACAACATGGTAGGAACACAACATGGTAACAGCACATGGTAGAAGCACATTATTGTGCACAGACAACAGCACAAATGGCAAGAAGGTCGAGACAACAATACATCACGTGAAGCAGCCACAACTGCCAGTAAGAGTGTCCATGATTGAGTCTTTGAATGTAGAGATGCAGATACAACTTTCTAGTTTGTATCTGCATTCTTCTTACCGAACCACATGACCTTTGTTTTGGAGGTGTTCAGAATAAGGTTAAGGGCAGAAAAAGCTTGTTGGACACTAAGAAAGCTTTGTTATAGAGCATTTAACACAAAATACCGAGAGGGGCCAGCTGAGTATAAAACTGTATCATCTAAATATAAATTGATGAGAGAGCTTCCTACTGCATGAGCTATGTTGTTTATGTAAATTGAGAAGAGCGTGGGGCCTAGGATCGAGGCTTGGGGTACGCCCTTGGTGACAGGCAGTGGCTGAGACAGCAGATGTTCTGACTTTATACACTGCACTCTTTGAGAGAGGTTGTTAGCAAACCAGGCCAAAGACCCCTCAGAGACACCAATACTCCTTAGTCAACCCACAAGAATGGAATGGTCTACCGTATCAAAAGCTTTGGCCAAGTCAATAAATAAAGACTGATATCTATCTATCTATTTGAAAGGATAACTTCAAGGAGAGTAGCCTCTTCTGGGTGTTTGGAGTCATACAGTACCTTGTGGGATTGGTGATAATCTGAGAGAAATTTAGGGAGTCCCAATGTTTTAACACTTGGTCAGGTGGTTTAAGCATGTCCCAGTTTAGGTCACCTAGCAAGACAAATTCAGACTTAGTGTAAGGAGCCAGGAGAGAGCTTAGGGCAGGTAGGGTACAGGCCGGTGCTGATGGAGGACGATAGCACCCAGCAACAGTCAACAAAAAGCTATTTGAAAGTTTAATGCTTAAAACCAGCAAATCAAATTGTTTGGGGACAGACTTGGTGGAGACAACCGAGCACTGAAGGTGATCCTTGGTAAAGATTGCCAGTCCACCACCTTCGGAAGATCTGTCTTGCCGAAAAAGGTTATAACCAGAAAGGTTAACATCAGTATTCAAAACACTCTTCCTTTACCATGTCTCAGTAATGACCAACACATCTGGATTGGAGCTGTGAACCCACATTTTCAATTGACCCATTTTAGGTCATAAGATTCTAGTGTTAACGTGCAGAAAACCCAGGCTTTTACGAGAGCAGATATCAGTGAAGCGGAAATCAGAGCATAAGTCAGAATTGGAACTAGCAACAGTAGATGGGCCAGGGTGTACATGCACCTTTCCAGATACCATCAGCAGTAATAGAATCAGGGCAGAGCAGAGGACAGGGAAAGCTCTGCAGTATTATTTTGTAATGATACTGTGCATCAAATGGCAACAAGATCATATTGTACAGCAATTTCATCTGGTAACAGGAATGCAAAGCCAGCTAGAACAGGTTGGGAGGCCAAGAGTCTGTGTAACTGATAGCGAGTCAGAGTCGCAAGTGTGGGAACAAACATTATCTGTGTGTGTGGACGTGTTGAAATATACTTGTTGGGACCACAAGAACAGCAAATTACATTTTTGTTTGACCAACTGGGGATATTTTGTTAGTCCCAACAAGGTAAAATGCTATTTCTACTGGGTTTAAGGTTGCGGTTAGAATTAGTGCATTAAGTTTAGGTTTAGGTTTAGTTTTAGGGTTAGGGTTAGGACCTAAGGTTAGTTTTAGGGTTAGGGTTAGGATCTATGGTTATGGTTAAGGTTAGGTTTTCAGGTTAAGGGTAAGGGTAAGGTAAGGGTTAAGGTAAGGGTTAGGGTACGGGTTAGGAGCTATGGTTATGGTTAAGGTTAAGGGTAAGGTAAGGGTTAAGGTAAGGGTTAGGGTTAGGGTTAGGGTACGGGTTAGGAAAATAGGATTTTGAATGGGACTGAATTGTGTGTCCCCACAAGGTTAGTTGTACAAGACTGTGTGTGTGTGTGTGTGTGTGTGTGTGTGTGTGTGTGTGTGTGTGTGTGTGTGTGTGTGTGTGTGTGTGTGTGTGTGTGTGTGTGTGTGTGTGTGTGTGTGTGTGTGTGTGTGTGTGTGTGTGTGTGTGTGTGTGTGTGTGTGTGTGTGTGTGAGAGTGAGTGTATGTGCAGCAACCTTTCGTCCACAGGCAAAACCTCTTAACCAAAAGGCTACCATCCAGTAACACACCTCAATGTGCCACCCAGCCTACACTGACACAAAGCTCTAACTGACATCTAGTCAGTGTGCAGGAATGGGGGATTCAAACCAGCAACCTTTCAGTTACTGGCCCAACCTCTAAACCGCAAGTCTACCATCCCACACCCACACTGTTTGTCTAGCATCCAATGTTCCCTCCAAAAATGTTTTGCCAATGAGCAAAGTTCAGGTCTTCTGAGCGCAAACTTAAACGTTGTGTAAATTCTGTGCAACTTCCAGCTCGTGTTAACTGTAAACACTGAGTCTGTTCCCACTTTCAGTTACAGTTTCAGACAGTGGTCAAGTAGGCTACTGTGGCTATTTGATCATTATGTAGGCCTACCAGAGTGGTCGAGCATTAAAAAAAAAGTCAGAAAATGTATTCCACAACACTTAACCATTAAAATAGCTGTTTTATCATTCAGCCTACAGTAGCAGCCAATGTGTGGTGTTCAATGCAGGCCTTCATTGTCAAGGGTGTGTACGGGAGGCGAAGTCAGGTGCAGGAGAGCAGAGTCTAGTGAACAAGCGTACTTTAATTCCGTTCCACAAATGACAGCACATAAAAACAATAACGTGCCCAAAACACGGAACATAGCAAAAGTAAAAGGCCTGACAATAATCCACATAACAAACAAACAATTACACACAAAGACAATGGAGGGGAACAGAGGACTAAATACATGCAGTAATTATGGAATGAAAACCAGTTGTGTAATGGAACAAGACAAAACCAATGGAATATGAGAAATGGAGCGGCAATGGCTAGAAAGCCGGTGACGTCGATCGCCGAATGGCGCCCTAACAAGGAGAGGAGCCGACTTAAGTGGAAGTCGTGACATACATTCCATGAGACTTTTGAAAATAACATGCAGGGCTTGACATTAACCTGTTTATCCACTTATCCTTCAGACAAGGACGTGACTGGAAATGTTGTTGTGTTGTTTGATGCAAGAAACCACTTTACAAAATAAAATCCATTATTATTCCTGTACCATTATTACAGAGAATCCTTCAAATTATGCTACTCTCTGTCTATTGGCTACTTAGCTTTTTCAATCCTGTCTCAAAATACAACACTGCCCCTTTAAGACAAAAAGCTATTTAACTTACTTGCTTTTCAAAGATGTCTAGAAAAGTACACTCCCCCATTACTGACTACATATTATCTAGAACTGGGCTAATAACTCACTAATTAGCAAAGGATATGAACAAATGTGCACACGTGGTTACATGCAGCTCTCCCTTTGATCTCAAAACAAGCGCATCTACTCACGACCGCTCATGCTTTAAACACAGTCCAGTTCAAAGATCATAGCAAAGATCCATATATGGCAATGGTCTATTTGCATATAGGCCTACTGCAGCTCTGATTGGTTATGGTGCACTGGTCTGTGTAGAGTATGGGCTGAGTCATGTATGTCATCTCTTGCGTAGTTTGTTTTACATGTGACTAATATGGCTTTCATTCGATCCCAATTCCCACAGTAAAGGGAGACGTTAACAGTGTTGATTAACTAAGGGGGGGGGGGGACTCGAGTAAGTTGAGTGAAGTTTAATCTTGTGCTTCTCTGCACGGGCTGATGGCTGATATTTCGTCTGCATGGCAGTCCTAAGGGAGCTGTGCGCCCGAGGACGTGCGCAGCTTTGAGGGAACATTGGTAGCATCCTAATTCTTAATGAACAAATCTAATGAAGTGGGTCAGCAATTAGGAGTAAGTGACTTTGTCCAACAAGATCTCACAGTTCTAACAGTTTGACTTCAGATTCTGACGTTTATCCACGTTTCTCCAGACATCAAATTTGCAAGTGTTTTTGAGACCCTGGGTTTCTTCCTCCTGCTACGCATCATTTTGTTTATTCAAACGTCAAATTAAGAAGGGTTAAGGTTGGGGATAGGGTTAAACATTACGTTTCAGTATTCATTCTGAACTGTTAAGTTAAGGGTTAAGGTTTGGGATAGGGTTAAACATGACGTTTCAGCATTCATTCTGAACTGTTAAGTTAAGGGTTAAGGTTGGGGATAGGGTTAAACATTACGTTTCAGTATTCATTCTGAACTGTTAAGTTAAGGGTTAAGGATTCTGAACTGTTAAGTTAAGGGTTAAGGTTGGGGATAGGGTTAAACATGACGTTTCAGTATTCATTCTGAACTGTTAAGTTAAGGGTTAAGGTTGGGGATAGGGTTAAACATTACGTTTCAGTATTCATTCTGAACTGTTAAGTTAAGGGTTAAGGTTTGGGATAGGGTTAAACATTACGTTTCAGTATTCATTCTGAACTGTTAAGTTAAGGGTTAAGGTTTGGGATAGGGTTAAACATTACGTTTCAGTATTCATTCTGAACTGTTAAGTTAAGGGTTAAGGTTGGGGATAGGGTTAAACATTACGTTTCAGTATTCATTCTGAACTGTTAAGTTAAGGGTTAAGGTTTGGGATAGGGTTAAACATTACGTTTCAGTATTCATTCTGAACTGTTAAGTTAAGGGTTAAGGTTTGGGATAGGGTTAAACATGACGTTTCAGTATTCATTCTGAACTGTTAAGTTAAGGGTTAAGGTTTGGGATAGGGTTAAACAACAAAGAAGAAAATGACTGTCTACTGGGTTGAGCACACAACCTTCGGACCCATCCACCAGCCCTGTCCAGCCTAGAAAAGCCCAAGCTCAATTTTGAGTGATCTGCCTGACTTTGCCAACCTAGCACCCCAGTCTAATTTAGGCTAAAGAAAATTGTGTTTGTGTGTGCATGTGTGTGTGTGCATGTGTGTGTGTGCATGTGTGTGTGCATGTTGGAAAAATTCAAATGACACACTACCAACAATGGCGTGTGGCTCTGGTCAAATGTAGTTCACTATAAAGGGGGTGTGGCTCTGGTCAAATGTAGTTCACTATAAAGGGGGTGTGGCTCTGGTCAAATGTAGTTCACTATAAAGGGTGTGTGGCTCTGGTCAAATGTAGTTCACTATAAAGGGGGTGTGGCTCTGGTCAAATGTAGTTCACTATAAAGGGTGTGTGGCTCTGGTCAAATGTAGTTCACTATAAAGGGGGTGTGGCTCTGGTCAAATGTAGTTCACTATAAAGGGGGTGTGGCTCTGGTCAAATGTAGTTCACTATAAAGGGGGTGTGGCTCTGGTCAAATGTAGTTCACTGTAAAGGGGGTGTGGCTCTGTAAAGGGCAACTTTAAAAAAAACATATTCTAGTTATTTCTACAAATTATTATCAGGTAACTTTATTATTATTATTATGTATATATATATTATCAGGTAACTTTATTATTATATATATATATATATATATATATATATATATATATATATATATATATATATATATATTATCAGGTAACTGCTTCCACAGTCTTTTTGTGTGTGTTTAGGTCTACTCAATGTTTCAATACAAGTGTTACTTGAACCAACAATAAAACAATAGTTGGCCCAAACTCAGCTCCAACTTCAGTCAACTTAAAATGATCAAATGTCTCATATGTTCATTCCACTAAATTGTTATTTGGGCATCTGAACTAAAAAAGGCTGTGGAACCAGTGACACACACACAGTACTTTAAACATCCAATGTTTTCAACCTACATATTTTACCTACACAGTAATTCATATTCAACATGCCCTCACCTGGGATTTGAACTCACAACGTCTTGGTTCATGGCATTTCAATATTCTTGCTATGTCACCATGTCTGTGTCAATGACTGATTTCACCTGTATTTCTACACTTTGCACGTTAAAGTAAATCTCAGGATTTCGTTTATCATAGTGACTAAGGAGTAGCATTAGAATAGGGTAACATTAGACAACTATACAGACAAACATAATCCTGCTGAAATAAGTCAATCAAATCAACGATGAGACAATAGTTAGATAAACTGATTATTAACACAGATGTGGTGGCATAGTAGGAGCTCTGAATGCCACGAACCAGGAGGTTGTAAGTTCAAATCCCAGATGACTAAATGTTGAATAATAATGACTGTATAAATGAACATGCACAATGTAATCACGTCAGTTGATTACCCTGTGGGGGAGGACGGTCAGAAAGAATCATATCGAAGGTCGGAAGAGAGGAGGGGAGTATGTAGAGGATGGGAGAGAGGATGGGAGAGAGGAGGGGAGTATGTAGAGGATGGGAGAGAGGATGGGAGAGAGGAGGGGAGTATGTAGAGGATGGGAGAGAGGAGGGGAGTATGTAGAGGAGGGGAGTATGTAGAGGATGGGAGAGAGGAGGGGAGTATGTAGAG